>NW_026571047.1:708862-896362 GCF_026225935.1 Boleophthalmus pectinirostris
GGAGTTCAGACAAAATCTTCGTCTGATGAGAAGACCGTTTGTGTACATTTGTGACATGTAGGTGGGATGAATGTGACCTGACCTTTAAGACTGAAGTCACATGTCAAAATTTCAGATATGTATCGGTTTTAGGAGCACATATCCAAGTGTCATGGGTCACATTTGAAAAAAAATTGCATCTGTGTGGTTCAGACTGTCATTAAAAGTTCAGATACAGGAGCATAAGGGCCAAAAAAATCTGGGCTGCAGTCTGAACGTAGCCTTAATGTTATTAAGTCCTCAAAAACAGCTGGAGTTGTGTTTTGCTTCATTCACACATGTTTGAACTCTTTATTATTAGTCCGTCTACATCTCCAAAGCTCAAAATGCTCTGTTCCACCTTGTGATGTCATGAACCAGCAACCACCTACTTAAGTTCAGAGGAGATTGGCAATTCTGGGACTGAAATTATCTAAATGATTCAAGCAAAGGTGTATGGAGTTTAAAAACAATGGAGCACAACAGCACAAGGAGTGTTTTCAGTTTGAGAAGAACTCAGCCTAAATATTCAGGGTTTATGTGTTTAAAATGTATGAATGGAACAAAACACAAGTCCAGGTGTGTTTGTGATGAGGAAACTACATTAGAACACAGATTAGAAAATATGGACCCTTTAAACTACAGTGATTCTAAAATGTTGTGATGTTGTGTGAATGCAGAATGTACAGAAATACACTTTGGAAATCCGAACAGCAGAGAATCTCAGGTAGGACGTGACCAATCTTCCCCAAAACACATGCACATATTAATAGGTGTTGTATGGATGGAGCTGGGTTATTGCTTTATCGACTTGTTTCTCACATCTTTTCAGTTGACACAGCAGCACAGTGGGCAGTGGTCTCATTTTATCAAAGTTTGCCGGCCAAGCTTTATAACACAACTTGATGAAATATATATTGTTTGTCCAATTCTTCTAAAGCAGAGCAAGGGACGTGGGTACAGAACATTCCTGAACTTCAGAAAACCACAATATCCACAAATAAAGAATTCCTTCTTTCAGCCACAGCTCAGTACAATGAATCCTCACTGTATGTGGCTCCTCTGGTCTGAATGTTTTTAGGTGGATGGAGAAAAACAGAATCCACATGAAAAGGTAGTGCGTCGTCCAGGAATTGAACCCCAGACCTTTTTTATTGCTGCTAGAGGAGATTTTGAATTGTGATTGGCGGATAAAACCAAATACTGAAATATCGATATTAACTGAGGTATTGAAAAGTATTCTTTATAGCAGGAGTTTCAATGTATTTTAATACAAAAATGATTGATAGTGGGAACAGATTGATATAGTGATACTTGCCATAGTATTACTTCTTTGATATTGAATGAAATATCAATGATTGGTAACACTTTGTTTTAGGGTACACTTATTAACATCTAAATACCTGCTAATTAGCATGGTTTTAGATGGTTACATTTTCATAAATTAGTATTTATTCATCCCTTATTAATGTCTAATCCCCCATAAGTTTATTCTGCTTTTACTTAGACATTTACATTTTCCTATTAATACACTTCTTATTCCTGCTTATTAGTTTGATACTATGGCATTTTTGTCCATGAATTATGAATCTAATAGCTTTTGGTAATAAGTGTTCTGTTAAAGATGAGTAGAATTAAGTAATAAAGCTCAAAAATATGTTCTCCATTCTAAAGTGATGTTTTGATCACAGTTAATAAATGACATAGTTGGACACAAATTGAAATGAATATGGTTCCTATTCTAAGGGGCCATCCACACGACAGCGTTTTTGGTGAAAACCGGAAGTTTGTATTTGTTTTGGTCTTTTGTCCACATGGAGCCGGCGTTTCAGGTGGGTGAAAAGTGAGTTTTTTGAGAACAGGTTCCAGAGTGGAGATATCTGAGAACGCCGGCGTCACGTTTTTGTGTGGACAAACAAACCGCAGCTTTTGGGAAACGATGACATCACGATCTTGTCATCGCCAGAATCCTCCAATGCAGCGAAGCCCGCAGCCCTCGAACTGGCCTCCACAGAGGACACACAAGAGCGATGCCAAAATGAGAGTCTATGGAGCCGCTCCTGTTGCCCAGCAACCGAGACACACACTAATGCTAATGCTAAAAACACACACCGCAGATTACACACACGGATCAATAACAAAAACTACGTTTACACTGAAACGAATCTGCGTTTCACTGTATCAGAAACGATCTGCGTCCAGACACGTCGTTTCTGTGTCCTCAAGTCTTCCCTATCCACACAGCTTTGCTCATACTTGTTTACGTTTTACAGAAATGAAACTTAAAACCGCATGGATAATTAGCATAAACTAAGCGACTCAAAAAACAGCTCACTATTGTGCACTGATGCGGTTCAGCTTCTGTTGGACTAAAGGACACGACTCAGTGGAACATATGGGTAAAATCAGCTAAATTACCTTAAAGTTTAAAAACAGGGATGAGATCTGCATTATTAAATATTATTATCATTGATCATTTAACAGCGCCACATACAGTTGTTGCAGATGTATTACATCATTTTCACTCAGTGCTCCGTTGTTGTGTGGACGTGAAGATTTACTGATCCGACACGTGTGTGGACATGATTTTTTTTCAACCCACAAGAAAAAAATCCAGGAGTGTTGTCATGTGGACGTAGCCTAAAGTGCTCTCTTCTTCACACTTAAATCATTGTGATATACATATGAATAGTTCATATATGAATACATGAGCGTAATGACTTCATTCATGCCTAGTTGAACTCTTTTAACACCTAACAGACAGTGTTTTATTACATAAAAGTAAATGAAATTTATTAAGTACAAATAGGTAAAAATGATATTTCCTGTGCTACTCGTCCTTAACAACACATTTATTATCAAAAGCTCATTCGAATCATAATTCATGGACAAAAATGCCTTAGTATCAAACTAAAAGAAAAATGTTTGTAAATGTCTCAGTAAAAGCAGAATAAGATGATGGAGAATAAGACATTAATAAGGGGCGAATAAATGCTAATTAATGACAATTTAACCATCTACAACTATGCTAATTAGCAAGTAGATGTTAAGAAGTGTACCCTAAAATAAAGTGTTACCCAGTGATTTCCCTTCACTCCTTTCTGAAGTCCCTGGTCTATTCAGTCACACACAATGCTCAGTTTTTGTCATATTTATTGATGTTTTTATACAAATATAGTTTGAGGAGAGGCTAGAAACATATTGGCATTGACACATAGATCACAGAAGAGTAGCACACATGTTCAGTGTTGTGGCACACTGACATATACACACATGTACATGTTACTGGACCTGGATTGATATGTAAATGAGCTGTGAATAGAGGTGTGAACGGTTTGCATTTACACACAGGAAAACCGTGACACACATGCATATTAGGCTAATGCTCCTGCAGTATATCAGGTCCTTCACTTCAGTGGAAGGTTATCTACTGGAGAGTGTTATGCAGTAATACTATTAGGCCAACATATGGCCTTTAAATACTGTATGACAGTAAAGAGACAGAATCACAGTGGACGGAGCCTGAAACACTTCAAATCTAATAAAACCAAACCTCTGACATCAGTTAAAGATTTACTATAAATGACTACACACACCAAATACAACACTAAACATATTGGTTTTTACATAGATACATGCACTCTCAAAACACATTATATATATCAGTACAGGGCTTGTAAGTCACTATGTCACAATTCTATTTACAGGTCCAAGCCGCAGCCGTGCCGAATTTGTCCCGACTGATATACATGTGAAAATACTGCAGTGTGGTGTACTAGAGTGTGGATTGGGCTGATTTTTTTCTATCTGAGCCCGGCCCGTGTCCGACAGAGCACTGATCGAAGATGGGCATTAAGATATTTGTGTCCAAACTCAACACACTATTTTCTTAGGCCTATTAATGACACTCATAGGATATTGTTTATGTTCCTTTAATGGACACAGACTCAGGATTTAAAGTGCAGCGTCTTATCCACATTGTCCACAGAAATTGTCCTCTGTAAATAATGACATCCAGTTCACAAAACAGCACTGTGAATCCAGTTTGGGGCGTTTTAGAAAAGTAAAAAGGTGAAAGTGTGTCTGTTTACATCCACACAGCGCACGGATCGAGGTGAAGCTGCACTCCTACTTCCTGTGCACTTTATATTCAATCTTTTATGCTTTAAAAATCATGTATCTGAAGTTTTCCACCATATTTCACAAATAATAATAACACAGTTTTGACTTGGACCTAAACTACAAGTGCAGAGGTCTGATCATTGAACACTTAAAACTCTCAGAGCGACTGGTTTTGACATACTGATATGTCCGAGTCCAACCTGAGCCTGAACAAAAGTCCTAAATATTTATCCAAACCCGTCCCGTTGAGCTTCTGTTTCCATGCTCTAGTTAGAAGCTCACTACAAAAGGAGGTGATTGTGAAAATGTTCAATGGCTTTGTCATTTTGAACAACTGTTTCGTTGGACCCGGAAGTCGTGTGTGATGTCAGATTTACAAGATGAATTGTATCAGTCCCCAAAAGTCCATATCCGTCAGGTCCTACTCCTTTCAACTGATATTAATCCAACTTGTTTTTCCACATCAGTGTATTTATAATGAGAGAGAAGACACTGAACTTTGTGCCAGTTTTTGTTTTATGTGGATAGGCCCAGTGTTTACAGAGATCTAACCCATGAACCAGGTCAACAAATCTGCAAACTGAAATCACAGTGTAGAATTTTCACCTGCCTTATCTCAGTTTTAAGGAACACCCGCTGAACCCAACAGAAAGCGCCCCCTTGTGTCCCGGTCGCTCTGGTATCTGGTGCCCTGTATGTTCTTTGATTCAGGTTTTGTCTGGGACTTGGTGGACGCTGCGGGGGAGTAGTTTTGGAGCCTAATGATGGCCGCTTGTATTTCTGTGCGGGTGAAATACTTGGTATCCTCCGCTCGTCTGTAGCTGCTGTGTTTTCATCGCTGCGGGGGTCCGAGCGTTCCGCCGCGCGTGTACAAAGCTGTGATAGTTTGCGGTAATGAGAGAAGTGTGATTAGTGTTTGTGAATGTGCAGTTTTCACCCCGGTGTATAAGAACACGGCGCTGGCATTTGCGGCGCTGTTGTGTGTGCTTGTCACAGCTCCAGCACGAGCCCAAACAAATGAGGACGCTATCGGGGAAGGTACATCATTATCCCCAATACAAGCCCAATCACCTGTGCTGTAGTCAATGCATCAACTCCACAAGGCTCCGCTAATTAACGACTTTTATTTTTATGACCTTATATGGAGCATGCAGTAAATCAAAGAGGGTAGCTGTGATCCAATCATCATAAGCCAAGGTGATACTGTCTTATTGCAAGTTCTCTTCATTTTTAAAGCGGGAGAACCAGTCTCTGCTTTTGTGAACAAGTACATTTTCTGTTTTCCCCTGAAAGATGAGGCCGCTGTGCTCTGTCTGTGATTTTATCTGTGGAAGGCCATAAGCAGAGCTCTGACTGTGCTTCAGCAGCCCACCCCAGTGTCACATCCGCCATTCTGACTGTCCTCAAGTCACTCAAGTCATTCTAAAGCTGTTCTAGTATTGTTCTAAAAGTATTTTTAAGCAGTTCTAAAGTTATGGCTAAGGCCATCCTCATTGTTCGAAAGCCAATCTAGACATTCTAAAGTTGTTTTTGTGGTTATAAAGATTCTGTAAATATGTTCTAGCTGCTCTAAAGCCACTATAACGCTGTTCTAAAGTCATCTTAAAGCCGCTCTAGCTGTTTTAAAGTCATTGTTTGCTGTTTCAGAACCGTTCGAAAGCCACTGTATCTGTTTTAAAGCCATTCCAGCTGTTCTAAAGTTGTTCTAGGGTTGTTTTAGCTGTTCTTGGACCGTTTTAAATTTAAAACTGGTTAGAGTTTTGGCTGTTCTAAAGATGCTCTAAAGCCATTCTAAAGCTTTTTAAAGCCATTTAAAGCCATTTTCACCTTTCAGAAGCTGGGCACAACTGAAACGATGCATGTGGATATTGATAATGAGCTAAATGGTTTGTGAGAAACAGATTTAAAATCATTTTTACTCCTTGTCCAGTTTGACAATCAGGTACTCCAAGGGTTTAATAACCCTGACTGCTCATCCAAACAAGTCTTTTCTATTACCCATCCATGTATCCTGATGAACCAGACCCCCGACTTTTCCTTCAAATGCATTTGACAATAATAGGTCTGCTAATGGATTAAGTTTGTATTGACAGAGCTCTCAAAGCGCTACACTCAACTCATTATTCATTTACTCCACACTCAGTGGTGAGGAGCTACATGCAGCTGCCCTGGGGCACACTGACAGAAGTGAGGCTGCCAATCTGAGAATCTGACCCTCAGGCACCACTAAGCACTTACTCACACCCCACTGATAGAGAATCAAGGTGGGTCTTGCTCAAGGGCACAGAGGCTGCACTGGTTGGAGCTGGAATCAAACTATTGACTTTCAGCCGGTGGGAATAAACCTCACCACTAGCCACAGCTGCATTCAGCAGTGAGGATCCAAAACCTTGAACCATCTTGTTACAAGGTCCAAATCTCACCCACCAACATACACCACTTTTAAATTCCACTTTGCACATGTCCACGAGTCAGAGTGAGGAGAGAGACAGTTCTGCTGTGACATCTACAATGTGTTCTGCTCTCAGTGTCTCTGGGTCAAACTCACAGAGACCAGACTCACAAATGACCAGACTCACAAATGACCAGACTCACAGAGACCAGACTCACAGACCCAGACATTAGAGTACATTCTACCCACTTCTACCTGCTGCTCATGTGACCATTCCACCATGTCACCATGTACATGTATGTGGAGGAATATATATGTGAGCCAGTATCCAAGCAACATGGTGCCCCTGCCTTAGTCTCCCCAGGGTGCCTCTGCCTCAGGGCTCAAGCACAGAAGGAAGAAACAAAGACTTTCATGAAGGATTGCACCTAATGTTCAGAGCCTACAGCTGAACATGTGGAGGATCTTCAAAGTGACCATGGGCTGAGAGCCAAATGAAGATGCTCTGGAATGGATATGGCTCTATTATAAAGATGTTTTAGCCATTTAGACCCTATAAAATCATGTAAAACCATCTATATATGTTATAATTCAATACTTACTACCCTCAAATAGTATAAAATGGCTTTTAATTTAGACAAAAGACAATGAAATATCATGAACACTACACAAAGTGACACACTTGACACATTTAAGAACACTGTATTATTTGATTTGTACCATTTATGTCTTATATTATATTTGAACTTGTATAGCTTGTAATTAAATTTAGCTAAGCCTACATGTCCCATCATACATTTAGGGGACTGTGAACACGTGACCTACACCTATTACTTTAAATCTGCACTGTGATAACCATCTCGAGTTTGCCCTGGTGAAGGCCGAAGGGCCGAAACGCATTGGCGTATTTTAACTTTATCTGCCATGTGGTATTAAAGGCTTTTAATTATTTTGTACTTTTTGAGTGCCTCTCTTTTTTCCTACACTGTATTATTATTTTCCTCATACAGCAACTTAAAAAATAACAATAAAAAAAAAAAATAATAATAATAATAATACTTGCAATACGTACCAGGTATATATGTACCAGGTAAAGCATAAGAGCAATGACTTGCCAGACTTGACTGAGGCTGAGATAACAAATTACACAAATTACAAAGTTTTACAGAAATTACCACCATGGAAACTTTATATAAAATAAAATAACATCATTCAGTGTGAGTGGGGACAACTCTCCACATAAGTGACTTGTAAATTGGCCTGGTTACATCCCATGTTTGTCTCCATGGAGACAGATAAGTTCAGTGCCATATTATAGGACAATAGTCAAGGTAAAGACTTAACATCTCCATGGGGTAAATGGTGGCAGATCCTAGACAACAACAACAACAAAAAACATCATAATAATTCTAGGATTCCATATGACAAAGTAAAAATGTGAAATAGGTGATGTAAATGTGAGCCCATGTGCAGAGTGGAGGTAGACTTGGGTTAAGGTTAACTGCTCTTCAGCCCAAATGCATTAGTTGGACTCAGTGCAGTGATCGCACAGACAGCAGCAGATGGTGGGACGGGTCTGTTTGTGGGGTCAGGTGGGGTTCTCTCATTACGCCAGTGTTTGGTGCATATGAGGAGTTCTGCAATGTGGGTGAGGAGGGGGAGGGAGGGGCAGCCTGGGGGGAGGACACAGGAGACGGGGGGAGGAGGCCAGGACAGGTGAAGCTCACATCTGTGCAGCCAACTCCAAAACACTTCTGAGAACCGAGGCTGGAAAAAAGACTTTAATAATAAATAAACCTACACTTGTGTTGTCACCGCACACTTTCTTTAACAATAGAATGTGATTTTCAACACTGAATGGTATAACTTTTCTTTTCTCTTCCCATGTGTGTTATATGTGTGTAATGGTCAGTGGTGCAGTAGGTTCATGTTGGTCCATGTGTGTGAACTAGTCTATGTGCTCTGACACTTGATCTGATACAGCTCAACATCATTCTAAACACATTCAGGAAAGTTTCATTTCCATCCTGTCAGTGTATTTATTTTTTTAGCATTAATACACGCTGACATGAACATCTAGTTCCAATACTAGTTTTATTATCGATTTGTATATTAGTAGATTACAGTATAACTACACAACTTGCAAATTAAAGTGCACATGTAACATTTAAAGTTTTAACTGCCAACATATTATATTTAGATCACCACTTTACTATGTATTAACATGTTTCATAAGTTTCACTTGTTTTCAAGACTCTTCTGTTTGCTCCCCATGCTAAGTCACTCCCCCTTCAGAGCCCCATCACCACACAGTCAGCGTTTATTCCACTAATGGAACTACTGCACTTTGCAGTTTTGTCACGTTCTAGTGTAGTTCACTGTTTTGTATCAGACTCTTGTATATTTATGGGAAATTGCTGTGCAGGACAGTATAGTCTTGTACATACCTCATACCGGCTCGTCAAAACCTGATCTCGTCAGGTCTCAGAAGCTCAGTAAGGCCGGACCTGGTCAGTACTTGGATGGGAGACCACTGGGAAAATCAGGTGCCACAGGGGGAAGCCAGTCATAAAAACTGACATTGTGTCCGTAGGCAAGACACTTCACCCACATTGCCTAGTATAAAAGTGTTGTGTGTGTGTGCGTGGTGGTGGTGCGATGGCGCAGATTGGCAGCCGTGCTTCCATCAGTCTGGCTACAGCAGGATGTTACACCACCGAGTGTGGAGTGAATCAACGGTGATCTGTGAAGTGTCTTTGTGGCATGTGTCTGTGAAGAAGACTTATATAAAGGATAAACTTACTTTCTTACTTACAGGTTCGTACTGCTAACTGCAAGGAGGGTTTGAATAGGACTCAGGAGAGATCACTAGATTACTGAAATACACATGTGAAACCTCTTTAGACATGTTTATTGATGAGGGGACATTATAACACAGTAGAAAAGTCCAACCAGTTGATTTTGAATAATGCCCTGTCTTTAAATATTCTGTTTGTGTTGCTTGAGAAACAAAACTAAAACCTGGCAAAATACATAATCAACATAAAAACCTTGCTTAATACTTGATTATAGTCTTAAAAGCGACGTTACCAAATATGAAAATTCAATAACTAAGAATAATAATTTTCCATTTTAACACCATGTTTTTTGGTGCTTACAAATTGAAATGGTCCGTGTTTTCAGAGTGAACAGTGACACAGACAGAAGCACCATTATGCTCTGTTTTGATCTCCCACAATTACCCACATCAGGAGTATTTTTAGACCTGTTCCTCTGGGAGCAGCCTCAGAACATGGGCAACTCTGAGGATCTCCAGATGTCACCCACTTAGAAATAAATAAAACATATGAATGAATGAACAATAATAATACAAACAAATAAATACATAAACACATACATACATTTTCTGATCAGTGTTTTTTATGATTATTGGATGCACACCTTTTAATAGATGGAACTAAAAAGAAAAATGCACCAGAAAAGTTACATATAATCACACATTCATTCTGCAAAATGTATTATAATATACAGTGGTCCTTCATTTATCGCGAGGGTTTTGTTCTAAAAATAACTCGCAGTAGAAATCAGGAAAGTAGTCATTATTATGTGTTTTAAGTGTGTAAAACCCCTCAGCACACACTTTATACACTTTTCTCACACAGGACACTTACAACCCTTTCTGCTTCCTTCTTAAAACTTATTGCTGCTGTCATCCTTTTGTTATTTTCCTTCTTCTTTATGTAACGAACCAATGGCGTAACGGCGCCTACAGCCATGTAACTTCTCCCTTCCTCCAGCGTGTCCAGAAGTCCAACTTTTTTGCTTGTTTAGCATCTTCCTTTGCCTTTTGGGTGCGACTGCAGGAGCCTTTGTCGGTGCAAAACATTAAGTTGACATTGTGAGGTTTGTCAAGGAGAAAACTTGCAAACAGCACTTCAAATTTGGTGAGCTGAAACACACTCTGTACTGTACAGGAGACACAGCACAGAGGAGACAATGTCTATAGTTCCTAAGCCAACCAGGATGCAGGGGGAGGAACACAATGTGCTGTAAAAAAAAAAATCATATGCTGTAAAACAAAACAAAACAAAAAAGAAAGCAAGCAAAAATCCACGAGGCCATGAAAGGTGAACCGTGTTATATTGACGAACGACTGTAGATGCTGTTCCAAATCTCTTTCCATTTGAAAGAACAAAAAGATAAATGTTGTAATGTTACTCTTGTAAGATGATAAGACAGGAGACTATCTGGACGTCTTATGCAGAATATTTTATTGTTTATCACAAAATCAGATTGGCCAGTGGGGACATGAACGTTCAGCACACACACAGCACTGTCACACATGTGTCACAGGCCTGTACAAGCCCTGCTGCTGCTGCCACATGAACACTTGAAATCACCTCTGTACGTGTCATATGCACGGACATACTGAAGGACCATGTACATGTGTGTGAGACATGTAGAGGTTCACTGATACACTCCAGTGTGATCCTCATTCTGTCATTAGATATTCTGTTATTCCCCAACAGTCTCACAGAACTATTGAATTTTTTCCCTTTTCATTTACATGTTTGATGAGTAAAATGTTTGTTAATAAACGTTATGGGCAGCAGTCTCATTAATCACAGAGCTGCTCCGCTCAGATCTATGTCTGAGGCTCACACCGGAGCTCATTTATCTTTGAGTTTAGACGCTGTCACTTTGTGCACGGACCACTGCAGCAGCACTAATGTCTGTGTTTATTCCACTCTCAAACACTTTCTCTTCAAATGCAAAAAAGAAAATACAAATCAGACAGAGGGTTTGGTCACACGATGCTAACTTTTGGAATTTTGTTTTGCAGAAGGCCAAACTAATACGCACAACTAATGCACACTCGCTTCTGAGCTTTCTGGAGCATGTTAGCGTAGCGTAGTTTAGAATACAAATCCTTCTATTACTACATCTGCACTGCAGGAGTTTGCAAAGTGGGGCGCTCCTATTCACAAGAGGATAGTACTCAATTACATTTACTCAGTTACATTTACTGAGCTTTCTACCAGGTTTGTTTTAACATGGAACATCATTGTTCCTCATCAGGAACATGCCAGAAGAGTTTATACATGTCATCCACACATGTTTAAGTAATTTAGCGATCTCCCCTGGGCCCTGTTCAAACCCTTCTTACAGTTAGCTGTAAGATTCTGTCCAGGGCTCCACCCGCAAGCCTACACCTCCAACCCATACACCACCCACCCATACACCACCCAATATACACAAGCATTACACACAACTGTACACAGTGAAGTTATTAGTAGGACGCACACTGATTGTGTTGAGATAGTGCTCTGAAGGGGCAGTACCTTAACACACCAAAAAAAGTGAATAGGTTGTTTTGAGTGACTGTGGCCTATTGAGTGACTAGTGAGTGCTATACTAGCAGCTAATACACCACAGAATTCAAATGTCTCTCTTTAATGAAGTTGTGCTTTTCACACTACTTTTCTTGCAGCTTCTCACTTGAGTATACGCTGTGGTTATTTCCTCACTGTGAGTAAGTCTACAAGTGACAAATTTCCTCTGCCTCATCTTTGAAAAGCCCAGCACAGAAAGCCGTGGCAGTCTGAGCAGCAGGTATGGCAGTGAGCTCTACATCTGCTGCAGGTGGAGTCGCTGTGCTCCATGCCTTTCACATAGTTCACTGGTGCAGTCTCGCCCAGGGCGTCAGGCACAAATCCAAGAGTTGAGCAGCTTTCTACAAACATAAACACATTTCTGTGTGTGTGAAATATGACTGCAATGGTGGAAACTATTGGAAAAGAAAATGCTTAAAATGGGAGTTTTTCCAAAGCTTCTCGCAGAGACAATGAGAGGCGATAGATGAGACAGTGGCAGCTGATGCAACAGCCCGCAGTACAGCTCCACACCAGCCGAGGGCGGCGCGTGTTAATGCCTCCTGTCAGCGCAGACACTAGGAGTGTTTTTCAGTGTCACTCTGTGGAGCTCTGTACGCTACATCACTGTCTGCCCCCACATGCTTCTCATCTGGGATCCAAGATGGTGGTCAGACACAGACCCAAGATGGAGGGCCCGGGCTGGCTCATCAGGGTCGGCAGATTTTCAACAAGTCACCAAAGCTTTCACAAAAACAACTTGAACACTGTGTGTCACAGCTGAAGACATCAGTATATTTCACTTCACTCATGACTTTAAAACATTCAAGAAGACATTTAATGCATAAAAAGAGACTTGTTTGAGCTTTTAACCATGTTAGAATAAGTTTGCCTCATTAAAAACAAACCCGGAGGTTTCAGTAATCCTGTAAAAACTGCTTTGTGTCTAAATGTCTCAGGACTGTGATGTTATAAACAGAAGCCCGTGCAGTTCAGACATCATCAGCAGACTTGTTTTAAGCATTAATATCGTCAATCAAGACAGTTTGTACTCCAGTCATTACCATAGTCATTACTGCGACTGATCCAAGATGGAGGACCAGGCTGATCCAAGATGGAGGCTCAAGATGGAGCTCGGGGCTGATCTAAAATGGAGGGCAGGTCCTTTGTGTAACTGTAGGATTGATGTCAGGAAACAATCAAATAGTAGAAGAAATTATGAAAAAAAAAAAAAAAAGTCTGGTTGGTAAGATAAGAAGAAAACATTCACATGAGTCATTTCTGTGTGTGAATTGCTCAGTTACACCCATTTCATTGTTTAAGTCTGAGTCGTCCCAATCTCCCAACTCTGTTTAATTCACTGTGACTGTGCTGTGTGCTCAGAACATGTACACAGGCCTCATCTCAATAATGATGCACATTTACTATGGCACACACTTCTTTTCTAAAGTTATATTCTGCTATAAAATCTTATTTTCTGGAACAGAACCAGTTCATGTGAAGCAGTGTGCAGTGGTCTGAAGTAAGTCCTCACTTACATTATGCACTCTGTACATCCTAATTATTCAGCTCCATGAGTTTAGAAGAGTGGAGTTTTGTTTTGGTGATAACTAACTTCAGTAACGTTTACACAAACTATAATGAGAGTTTAAACTACCGTGGTTCAGACTTAGTGCCTCTTCATTGGTGCACAGGCCTCTTGGCACGTTGCTCAGTCCAGTCAGACTCCATCTGGGGGGTTATCTGGCTAACAAGTCATAACATCATCCCTTTCAGTAGTTCTTGTCCTATTTAGTTAGTTTGCTATTAGATAAATTGCAATATCCTGCATTTGTCTTGACATACTGTGTATCTAGTGGCACAGCTGTGATCAGAGCCCTGATCTTCAAATAACCTCAATACAATAATGAACTATAGAAGTGATTATACAAAATAGCTAAGTCTAGTTCTTTATCCTGACACTTACACTTTATAATTTGATGCAGAGAGTACACACTAGACTTATTGTGACCTCAAGAGCTGCTTATAAAACATATGTGTATGTTGAGCAGATGGGACCATGGAGCACGACAAACCTCCATCCTAACAATTCTCTTTTATTCAGAACAAAATATAAAACTTCCTGCAGCTGAGATAAATAAGTTTTGGTGCTTTGTTGATGATTCTGCAGAAATCCACAGTTTCTTAGTCCTCTGGGTTGTTTTCCCCTTTATCACACTTCAATTGCCATGTTTGTTTTTGTGATACACCACAGTGTAATGTGAAGTGGGAGTCTCTTGACCATCTCTGATTTCACAAATAGAATTACCAGTTGGAGCCGTGTTGCAGGGCATTTTTTTTCCAAATCGGAGGTGGGAAAAATCCCAGTTATCATCTGACTGGAACACAGCATGTGTGTGCAGATGTTGTGGTTGGATAAACATATCAGGCTAACAGAGCGAATCACGACTACAAATGATTTCAACATTTGTGGATTTTCCTTTTGGATGTTTCCTTTGAACGCTGAACACTTCCAATAGAGCTGTCATGCACGTTAGCAGAGGTGCTGCGATCCGTCTCGTCCTCTCCAGTCTAATCTTCCAATTAACTCTGCCTTCATTTCACTGGTACCTCCGAGTGGTGCCACCCTGTCACTTTATCTGCTCCTCTGCCCATTACCTCCTCTGCCGCCTCTGGGCTTGTTGTCTTTGAATTGTGGAAAAGGGAAAAATCGGCATGTTTTGTCATCTTGCTCGTGGAAAGCTCGAGCTATCACAGTCAGGCAGATGTTCGCTCCAGCACCTCCAAAAGACATGATCAGAGCCTATACCTCCGCTGCTCTGATTCTGCAGTGTGCTGGAGCGGGGCGAGGAGCATGCCAATTAGCGCCGTCAAATTATGCTGAAATTGCGGTATGCTAATGAAAAAAAAAAAAAAAAAAGTTAAGCGCTAGGAAGAGACAGCGCTAATTCTCCCAACACACAGCGCATTCGTAAAAAAACAATAATAGGATGGCGTGAAAACCAATTTGAGCAGGTCCATGGGGCAGATTTAAAAGTGAAGCAGAAGAGGAGGGAAGCGTGGGGAGGATGAGGGGGGTTCTGGGCTTTGTCGAGGCTAATCACACTTGTACAGAGGGTACTGCATTTACATTGACAAACACCAGCGTACGAGATCATTAAAAAGCAGCCGATGTCAGAAACAACAGCTCTGCATTGTTAAGTCGCCTCCGCATTAAAAAGAATACGACTGCAAAGAAGGTGAGCACAGCAGGGTGGTGTTATCATAGCAGAGGTTTGATTTTTAAAATAGGTCAAAAATACAGATTTGCGTCCTTAGATGTGAAGTAAACATGATCAAATTAAAGAAGGATTTCACAGATTTAAAGATCCTGAATGACGCAAAATGGATTCTTGTGAGATTTAAGCTATGTTAGAATGTATTACTTCATTAAAAACATAGTTGTGTTTTGGTTCATTCACATGTTTGAGTAACTTTGTTTTATTAAAATGCTCTGTTCCACCTTGTGATGTCATGAAGCGGTATTTTTCAAGTGAACAGTGACCCTTTATCTTATCCTAGAGCCAGAGTCCTGCACCTGGTAAGGGCAAATAGTTGTTGAAACGGGTGGGTAGTGATTACAGACGAGCAGGTCAGGACTAAACCAGAACTAATATTGGACTTAAGAGAGAAAACCCCAAGCCTGTGGAGCAGGGTGTCTGCAAAGTGCAGTCGGGCGATGGATGCACTTACCTCTGTGCGGTCGTGGAGCTCTGTACGCGTCCTTTCGCCCGCGGTTACTCGACGGACTATGCAGGTGCACCTCCTGACCTGTCCCGACAGTGAGTCATGGTTTAGTCCTGTTTTAGTCCTAGTTTCGTCTTGGTTTAGTTCTGGTTCAGTCTGTGGCATGTGTGGTGCAAAAATCCGGCATCTCGATCAGTGTTTCTTCTGCTCAGTAAATAATACCTGTGAAGTGATGATGTATTTTTGACAGTCGAGTCGCGTCTGTGAATTTGTATTCATATTGAAGAAAGTGTAACCATTTCGTGATTGTAATTCTTGAAGTCGTAACGTGTCAATTTATATTCTGATGGATCCTACAGTTAGAATGCTTGTAATCTGTGTGTGATTTCTCACGGACACGGGCGGGTAACAGGTGGAATGTTAACAGGTCTGGGCAGGTGCGGACTTAACTTTGATAAAATCATGGGTTAACGGGCGGGTGCGGTGCTGTAATGCAACTGTAATGCAATGAAGGCGAGGGTGCAATTTGTCCACATTTAGTAGTGGTTCTGTTGAGTGGAAGGGCACGAAATGTTTTCTTCTTCATGGGGGAGTAGCAGATGATTCTGGTGAAGGTGTACGAAGAACACAGTGGAGCACTTCCTGTATTATGACATGACATCACAAGATGGAACGGAAAGTTTTCAGTTTGAGAGAAGAGCTCAGCCTAAATGTGCAGGACATCAGCAAATGAAACAAAACACAAGTCCAGGCAGTTTGTGAGGAGGAAACTGCATTATAGATATATACAAACATACACCAGGAAAGAGTGATATATGCCTCTTTAAACACATATAACAGGTTAGACTGCACATTTCACAGAAACACAGGTCAAAAGAAAAGTTTATCTTTTGACTTGGGCATCAGATATGACATACGTACAGATAATTCCATGACAGTTCCCTAGTAACCTGTCTGTTTTGTACCTCGTGCAGCTGAATGCCTCTCCTGGTGTGTCATATGGGTGTTTCTAAATGTGCTATGACATCTACAAAACCTCAAAATTAGTTCCTGGGTTTACATGCATTTGGAAAAATCGGTTTAAACTGGGCTCGGCCAGTTATCCGGGTTTCCTGGCATGCATTTAAAGGCACTAAGTGTGTCTTATGTGTGTGAAATGCCCCAGACTCGCTACAGAGCGCCGTGAAATGCTCGGGCCTCTGAAGTGCAGCTGGACTGTGATGTGGCGTTCCAAATGCCCGGACTTTCAAACAGAGTCACTGCAGGGCTCTCCCCATGCCGCCTCCTCCTGCTCCAGCTGCCCCGGCTCACTGATACACCAGGACTCAAGACGCGACAATGAAAAACACCTCAGCGACGTGTTCAGAATCTGATCTCCATTTAAATACAGTTCACCAGGGGTTCATTTAGTTTCTACAGGCCAAGATTATTGTTTTTAATTCTATATAGATAGTTTCCAGCATCCCTCCATTATGACATGCCTCTGTTTAGACGTGCTGGCTTTTTAGTATCGCTATTCTGGCATGTCATGTGTGTTTTGGGCTGTGAGAGTGTCGTCTCATTGAGCTGGAGCAATGAATTTGATTGGTTATTTATTTCGCCTACATGATGAAATAAATAAACCACAAAGACCCACACAGCCTCCGTTTTAGATTATTTCCCCAAAGGCTGGCCTATGCCCTTTTTTAAAATGCATGACTGTTTCCCACGGTGATCAGTCAGGACATTTTCCCACTGTCTGATCTCCAACGTGACACAAGTTTTCTCTGATCAATGATATATGAGAGCACAAAGTATAATAGGCTATCACGTTTATATTATTCATGTCGGAAAAGCGGAATGTTTGAAAAATAGTGAAGTGCCGCTACTCCAAAAAACAAAAAAAACAAAAAAAGGTATGTTTATATCGCTACTCCTACATTTAAGGCCTATTCATACTTTATAAGAATATAACTTTGTTCGTGCACTCAGAGCTGGCAAAACCAAAGGGCAGTTCTTACGGCTCGTTCTCGACACCTCGGCACCACATCTTTGCTCTGATTGGTTATTCATGTGGTCACACTCAGCCAGTAAAATAAAAGCGTGGTGGAGTTTGTAGGTCCTGGTGCACAGAGGAAGTGCAGCGAACTAATCTTTAAGAGACACCATGGAAAAATATTTAACAGGGATGAAAAGAAAGGCAGAGAAAGATGAGGAATTATGATGAAGCGTATGTCTTCATCATATTTCCTTCCTTGGCTTCACTGTGACTATGGCATGAAACGAGGAAAGATCGCAGTGTTTACTTTGTCTAAAAAAGTTGGCAGTGGACAACATGAAGCCAAATAAATTAAGGCGTCGTTTAAAGACGTTAAACTCCAATCATGCTGATAAGATACTTGAGTTTTTTCAGCAAACACATGACGAAGGTTACACCCTTATCATCAGAAGATCCACTAGTCAGAAAATCATTCCCTCTTCTATTGGTTTGTCAGCAACATATCTCTTGAACAATTGAATGTATATTTGATGAAAGCAACAGGGAATAATCCCTGGATATCAGGGAAGAATTAGTAAACTTTTGGGCATATACCAATTAAAAATGGCTGCAACATCAAAATTTTTTGAGATATTGACAGGAAAACACATAATCATGCATAACAGCATTAGCTAAGACCAGCATTACTTCATTTGTTGGTTTACAAACCCACCAATGCTATATTAAAGAAAAAGATTTAAAATAAAATTGAAATGAAGGTTGTAGAGCTTGAATTACTGAACATTTTGCAAGTTGTTGCCTGAAAATCAGACAATTCTTAACGCTGTTACACTTAAGACAGATATTTCCACCCAAATCATTATTTCCTCAAACATTTTTGCTGTATTTTAAGGGTTTAATATATTTATTACTTTTAATATTTACTTTTTAAAATATTTAAAACTTGAAATACAATTTCATTTGTAACAATTTGTAACACTACCTGAACATAGATTTTCTGACTAGAGGCTCTTCTGATGATAAGGCTGACCCTATGATGAATATCGCCAATGATCCTCCTGCTTTGTGAATACAACTTCAGTAAACCAGTGAGCACTGTTTCCAGATCCACGTTTCTCATTTACAAATTCTACACTGCATCAGATTCTTCATGAAAATCTTCTGCATAAATAAACTCAACTTTACAACATATAAACCATAACCACAATAGAGCCACATCAGCCTGTTTGACATTATAATCTCTTTAATGCAGCTTTGACACATTTGTTTAAAAAACTTAACACAAATGGCTCAGTTGCATAAACTATAAGCACTGAAAAAACAGCTCTTTCCTTGTGCGCTGATGTGGTTCAGTTTCTGTTGGACTAAAGGACTCAACTCAGTGGAATATGTGTGATCGTTCTGTGACAGAGGATGATGATGTGTGTGTGTTGCATTGGAGATGGTTCATGTTAAACTTTTAGAGATGATGCGCGTGCAGGTCTTACGTGTGCAGGTTCAGCGCAGCTCATTTCACTCATGTACGGCCCCTTTATTCGTCGGTTACCATTGTGATGAAAAAACGGACAGGTTTAAATACTTCTCATGAGACTCAGCAGTGCAGTAGTGGAGGACATTGTGCTTGTTGAAGTCCACGATGAGGAAAAGGAAGGACAAGAAAGGAGGTATTTTTGTGAGAGGGCGGGGCAGTTCGGCAGCAGAACATCTTTTGAAACCAACTTTGTCCTTGTTCTTATCACGTCAAGAACAAGAACCAAATAGTTTACTAAGTTGGAGGTGGGTAGAGTATCCAGCAGTTGTACTCAAATAATAGTCCTGTAAACGTCAAAATGATAATACTAGTAAAAGTACAAAATATAAGAATTTACTCAAGTAAGAGCTCAAATATATATATCTGTGGGTGTTTTGTCTTTGTTACACTGAAAAAAGTGGAAAAACATGTGTCCTTTTTGCGATGGCATTAAGGCTGTGTTCTTCTCTCCACTTTGTGATGTCATGTGGTGATACAGGAAGAGCTCCACTGTGTTTTTTAAACTCCATACACCTTCACTAGAATCATTTGGATCATTTCAGCTCTAGAATGACCAATCTCTACTGAACTAAAGGTAAAAGGAAATGTTCACGTGAAAACTACCACTTGATGACAAAGAGCATTTTAATTTTAAAAGTTACTTATTTGAGAAAAAGCCCCGTCTCCTCTCTCTCTTTCTCTCTTCTCTTCTTCTCTCTCTCTGTCCTTGCTGGAGAGGGAGGATGACAGACTGCTTTTAAATAGCTCATGGTCAGTGTTTGGTGGAGTTTCCGATGGCGTTCACACACACACATCCTGTCTGCTGCTTTGTGTGTGACCTCCAGTACTCCCTCCTCTCCTCTTCCCTCTCCTCCTCCTCCCCTCACCTTCATCCTCTTCTCTTCCTCCTCTGCCTCCTCCTTCTCTCCCACTCCCTCTTCTTCCTCCTCTATTCCACTGCGCAACCTCACCTTCTCTTATTCCTCACCTCCTTTCCCTTCTCCTCCCATTCCTCTCCTCCCTCTCTCCTTCCCGTCTTCACCTCCTCTTCTTCTGCTCTTTCTATGCGCCTTTTATGCCTCTTCCTTGTCTTTTCTCGCTCTCTCTCTCTCCTCTCAATCATCTCCCTCTTCTCATTCCCCTCCTCTCTCCCCTTTTCATCCGCTCTCTCCTCTCCCTCTTTCCCTTCTCTCTCCCTCCTCCTCTCCTTTCTCCTCTCCTCCTCTTCATCGGTGAGAGCTAGACTCATCTCTAATCTATTATTCAGTGGGACGAAGGACTGGCCGGGGCAGATAAGTCCCATCCCATTGTGCGAGAAAACAAAGTGTGCAATGAGGTTTTTCTTCAGAGCGACGAAGGGCACCAGCGGAATGGGAATGAGGACTTAACATGCCGGGGCGCAGTGCTACAGCAGGGTGTGTGCAGGGGCCGGGTGGGTGTAGAGGGGCTAGGGGGCTGGGCAGGTGCAGGGGCTGGGCAGGTTCAGGGGCGGGTGTAGTGACTGGGCGGGTGCAGAGGCTGGGCGGGTGAAGGGACTGGGTGGGTGCAGGGGCCAGGCAAGGACTGGGCGAGTGCAGAGGCTGAGCGGGTGCAGGGACTGGGCTGGGTGCAGAGGCTGGGTGGGTGCAGAGGCTGGGTGGGTGCAGAGGCTGGGCGGGTGCAGGGACTGGGCAGATGCAGGGGCTGGGCAGGTGCAAGGACTGGGCGAGTGCAGAGGCTGAGCGGGTGCAGGGACTGGGCTGGGTGCAGAGGCTGGGTGGGTGCAGGGACTGGCTGGGTGCAGGGACTGGGCTGGGTGCAGGGGCAGGGCGGGTGCAGAGGCTGGGTGGGTGCAGAGGCTGAGCGGGTGCAGGGACTGGGCTGGGTGCAGGGGCTGGGCTGGGTGCAGGGGCGGGCAGGGCTGGGTGGGTGCAGGGACTTGGCAGGTGCAGAGGCTGGGTGCAGGGGCTGGGGCATGGGTGAACCTGGATCTACGTATATTTGGCGCCTGCTTGTCTCCATGGTGATGTCATTGCTTTGCAGTATGGCATTACACTGACTCACTGCATGTATCTATTACAGATGTTTTATCTGGGAAACACTCACAGCAAAAATGGGAGTTGGAGTTGGGATTATTTGCCAGAGTTTACATGGCTGAAGTGAATTCAACTTCCCCTAGTTTTAATTCAACTCCTCTTAGTGTTAATTTGGCTCCTCCCACCCACCATTTCAACCTCCCGCGAGAGAAGGCCAGTTTGAACCAGTTTTGTACATCATTTCATCTTAAAATAACTAAAATAAAGTGTAAAAATAAAACAAATCTGTGGGTTGTTTAGCTAAATCAGAATAACTCTACAAAGTATTATCTGTTTACTCACAAACGTTCATATAACTCTTGATTTCAGGGTTAAACAAGAACTTTGGTCCAGTGTTACTTAATTTCCAAAAAAATGTTAAATTAACTCTAGACCATATTGGACTCATATAAACCCTGAGGAAATGTTCAAATTGATAATTTGAGAGTCAGTTTTTCTTGCTGTGTACATTCTTACTGTGAGTGGCCTGTGACTTGGCTCTGTGATTTTAATGTCATACTGTGGAGCTTTCCAGGCAGAGCAATTACATTTCCATGGAGACAAGCTGGAAATGGACCAAAAAACTCAACCCAGAGCTGGATCAGGTATCTGTTCCATGATGTTGTTGAAGCCGATATAATGCTTGGACCTGTCACTGGATGTAGTAAGAGTATGTGCAAACAGATTTTAGTGTAGAACGTCTCATAATGTTTGAACTTTTATCCACACAATGCTGTTCAGTCGTGATGTGAAGGACAAATAACAGCTGCATAACACAACTGCATGTCTTGAGTAAGAAGTTAACAGTTGCCACGTTTACGTTTCCATTCCAAATAAAAATGAATTCTGCTTTAAAAAGACCATGTAAACACTTCATTTCTGAAAATAATTAAACTTAATTCTGAATTAATTTGGTGGTTTATTTTATTATTTTAAAGCCAAAAGAATTTCTTCCTGGATCGTGTAAACATTTGTTCTTCCTAAAAATAATGTGGGTGCTTCGGCGCATACTGTTGTATAGCCGTTCTGACGCAATCCGGATGATCCGGCTCCACCAGTCGTGGTTTGGACTTTCCTCCACGTCTCTTTGGATTTGTGAGCGGGATGTAGGAGTGGGCTGAGGTAGAGCAGCCTCACTTCAGTTTGTCTTCTTCCTCCCTTCTCCGACACTCTTCCCTTCTCCTCCTCAGCTGACAGACGTAAAGCGTCCAGCTGCTGCACAATTATCATCGGAACCACTGCGGGAAAAATTTGGATCGTGTTTGTGTCCGTGGAGTAATGACAAACTGAGATGACAGAAAAGTCGGTAGCAGCTGAAGTGTGCGTTTTCTTCCAGTCAACGTAATATAAATATGTTTGTTTCCAATCAGAACCCTTCCCCACCCCAAGACGTTGAGCAGAATGAAATAAAGGCAATTTAATAATAATAATAATGCACCAGTATAGCGCTGTTTTGGACACTTAGGCTACGTTCAGACAGCCAGGCTTAACGCTCAATTCCGATTTTTTAGTGAAATCCGATGTTTTTGCGAGGTCGTTCACATTTCCAATTAAAAGTGATCTGTATGTGATCCCCTGTGTGAACGTTAAACGGCCCAAAAGTGTCCCGCATGTGCACTGGAGACACGACGACGTCAACCGCAGTGAGCGTGCTCTGTGTTTACGGAAGTTGTCCAAACATGGACGCTGCATTGAGCACCTGGAGATTTTAAAGTTCCTCTCGTACCGGAGCCAGAACATGAACAACTTACTTGTTTTAAGGAGGAGATTGAGAAGGAGAAGGACGAGGTTTTTGGCCGTGGTGTTTTGTGGGACAGCAGCAGCAACGTCTGTTGAAAGGAACGTGTGGATGCGCAGATGTAGTCAAGAGTGGTGAGTGGTGATGTGCTTCGCGTCAGTGACACGGAGTTCATTAACAACTTTAGCACAGAATAGTGACGTTTGTCGCTTGTTGATAACGTGTAGGTAGATGAATGCACTTTGACAGTTCAGACTGAAGTCACATGTCAAAAGATCAGATATGTATCGGTTTCAGGAGCACATATCCAAGTGACCTGGGTTGCATTTGAAAAAAATCTGATCTGTGTTGTTGTCATTAAAAGATCAGATACAGGTCACATAGAGGCCAAAAAATCGGATTTGGGTCACTTCAGACTGCAGTCTGAACGCAGCCTTAAAGGCGTTTCACAGAGCATTATTCATTCACTCCACACCTGGTGGTGGTAAACTACTACTGTAGCCACAGCTGCCCTGGGACAGATTGACAGAAGCGAGGCTGCCAATCTGCACCATTGGTCCCTCCGACCACCACCAACACTCTCGCACACCCCACTTTCATACTAGGCAATGTGGGTGAAGTGCCATGCCTAAGGACACAACAACAGATGAGTTAACATGTTTTCCATGTAAACCTCAATTCAGAATTAGTATATCCATATAGTTGAATTTAAAAAACATCATGTAAAGGTAACCTGTGTTTAAAGGACATAAGTGACATTTTCCATCCTTACACTGGTATGGGTTAATATCAAGTATTGGCTGATACTTAAAATCAAAGTATCAGTATCGGCATAGAAACTAAAAAAGCTGAATCAGCGCGTCCCTAATTCCATTTCCCTCTTCCTGGAGATGAGGATGTTTACACAGTGCACCTTTAATAAGCCCACAGTTTAAACAAATGGACAAGTCCATGTGACTCCAGTAAACATATTTCAGTGTTGGTATGACCCATATTAAACAGCTCCACCCCCTCCCCTCTCGTCCACCCTCTCCCCTCGCGGCTCGCTGGCTGAAATATGAAACATTCCGATGGTTAGCGCTCCGCAGCTGTACGTGCCGAGCTCCGCCGGGCCTCTGATGAATGGGCCCCGTGTTTGTCGTAATCAGTAATCATTATCCATTTACACCGGCCAATTGTTTACGGCGCCCAAACCCGCTCTCATCCCGGCACAGATGGTACAGAGCCACGCCCGCCCGCTGAATTAACCACCGATGATGCTCGCCGCTGAACCGGGGAGACCTCACCTGTACCGCACGCCTTTTATTTGTGTACTACATTTCCCAGCATGCACGGCGGTCTCAGGCGGGAAAGCCACTGTAAAACTGAAGCTGCTGTAGGCGGTGGATGGAGAGAGGGAGCTCACCGTGACATCACAAGAGTCTAAAGTGCCATTGTCAGGATGTTTTTAGGCTTTTTACGGGTTATTTATGAACATGACCGTGTCTGAAATAGACCTTTTACTGATACAATTCTAATGCTGATTTATTCTTAAAAGGACATGTGATATGTTTTAACCATATTATAACAGTGTTCCCTCATGATCTTACTAACAGCCCATGCGTGTTTGAGTAATTCTGTTTTGTCCTGTATTTGAGGCTGAAGTGTTCGATAATTTTCATTTTCACCTACTCTTCATCTATCTCTGCTCACTACTTTGTACTTACAAAAAATCTGACTTTGGGTCATACACACAAGGTTAAAAAATATCACATAACAATTTTTCAGCAATTAAAACTTGAAACACCTCTGATTCAGTTCTTTAGTTTATAATGAGCTCAATTTAAAAACATAATCTGAAGTATGTCGAGTTTGACACTAAACACATGGAAAAATATACTATGCTGATTGTTTAGAATCCAGAGCAAACAATGAGCTCTTTTATAAAAGTGTCCATAACTCTGCTGAAAGTGAGGACCAGGGCACAACAACCGTGATTTTGCAAGGATTCACGTGGTTCAGAGGGACACAGCCAAGGTGTGGGGCAATTGTTGTCAAGGTGGCCACCCTAACTATAAAGCGCTGTGGGAAACATTGCCCCAATCATGGACAAGTTCTTTGTGAATATTAAAGAGCCGAGCCTCTGTGTAGCTGCACATGTAGTGGCCAAATGTAAACACACACACGTTGCATGAATTAATTCGTGCACAGACCTGCACCAAACCCAACGTCTGTACCCAAACAGTTCAGCACAAATACATGAACCATTACACCCCGAATTATGACTGTATCCCTAATACCAGTGAGCAAATGTTCCATCTCCTATTATGCTCCAGTAATTTGTTATTCTCCATGGCAATTAGTTTTTCTAGATTGTACTGATTGTGAATTATGTTTTTAAAATATTCTAAATGTGCATTTGATATTGTTGAAACCTTCATTTCTAGCTAAATAACTGTATTCAGAAAAGGTGTGAACTTCCCTAAAAATACACAACATGATGTTTCTGAGGGACATTTCAAAAGAAATTCCCTTTGACGGTACCCAAGATTGAACAGAAACCCAGAACTTGGCAACATAAGGACACAAATAAAACAGGTGAAACACGTCTTCCTCTTCCTCCTCACAGAACCTGTAGTAAGAGTCGTTCACTACCTCCCATTTATATAAAAAAAAATTGTTGTTGCAGTAATTTTATAAGAGATTTTTAGTTGTAATGTTCTTGAATAAGAGTTGATTATATTATAAATAATATGAAAGAAACATTTCCATCAGATTGAGGCATTTGTTTCATCTTTTCAAAATCTTCCATAAGTCAGATTTATTACAAACTGGATAAAGGGTGGTGTGTCACAGTGTGCACCTTCCTTTTTCATAACGTCTTCAATTAAAGGTCAAGTCTTGAGTTTCGTCTGCAGCTGGTCAGCATAAACAAAATCTCGTCCCGTTTGGTGAGTGAAGGCTTGTAGCAGATACACTAAAACCAGCAAATCTGGGTCTGTCTCTAACGGTGACCCTCACCCCAGACCCAGGGGTGCTGGTGTCCGGTCTGGGCGCTCTTCTGTCCGCTCTGGGGGCAGCACCGATTGACTGGGCTCTGCTCCACTGCTCTCCTCACAGGGACCCTCCAGAGTGATGAGCTCCTGGGCCACAGGTATTCAATCTGCTGCTACTGTAGTGTGTGTGTGTGTGTGTGTGTGTGTGTGTGTGTCGGTGTGTGTGTGTGTGTGTGTGAGTGTGTGTGTGTGTGTCTCTGTGTGTGTGGCTGTGGGATAATGGACAGGGCCCATTCTAATGAAACGGCCCCTCAATACATATAAATAATGGAGGCTCCTCAGAGGACATTAGGGCTCCTGGAGGGGGGGAAAGACGAGAGAGAGAGAAAAGTAGAACAGAGAGAGGAGAGATAGAGGGGAAAAAGGGAGAGGGAGAGTGGAAAGGAGAGAGAGAAGGAGAATGAGAGAGAGGAGAGAGTGTGATTGAGAGAGAGAGAACAATAGGGAAAAGGAGTGAAGTGGAAAAGAGAAGAGAGCGAGATGAGAGAAAGGGGAGAAAAAAGCAAGCAGAGCAAGAGAGTGATAGTGAGAGAAGAAAGAAAAGGTGGGTGAAAGAGAAGAAGAGAGAGGAGATGATTTCAGTTCTGGAACTGTCAATCTCTACTGAACTAAACTTAAGGCTCAATAATTTTTTTTTTTTTTTGGTGAAATCCGATGTTTTTGTGAGGTCGTTCACATTTCCAATTAAGTGTAACTTAAATGTGATCTCCAGTGTGAACATTAAACGGTCCAAAAGTGTCCCGCATGTGCACTGGAGACACGATGACGTCAACCGCAGTGAGCGTGCTCTGTGTTTACAGAAGTTGTCCAAACATGGACACGAGCATTGAGCACCTGGAGATTTTAAAGTTCCTCTTGTACCAGAGCCAGAACATAAACAACTTACTTGTTTTAAGGAGGAGATTGAGAAGGAGAAGGACGAGGTTTTCGGCCGTGGTGTTTTGTGGGGCAGCGGCAGCGACGTCCGTTGAAAGGAACGTGTGGATGTGGAGACGTAGTCAAGAGTGGTGTTAGAGTGATGTGCTTGACTTCAGTGACACGGCCTTCGTTAAACGTTTGTGTACATTTGTGAGTGCCTACTTGTGCCACTCTCACGGGAGGAAACACGTCTTCAGCAGCTTATTTCCGTGAATAAATGCGTTGGGCTGTATTGGCTTGCAAAAGGTGCTTGATACTGCACAATAGCCAACCTCTTTGGCATAGCCAAGTCCACCGTGTGATAACATGTAGGTGGGATGAATGTGACCTGGTCGTTCAGACTGAAGTCACATGTCAAAAGATCAGATATGTATCAGTTTTAGGAGCACATATCCAAATGTCTTGGGTCACATTTGAAAAAATTGGATCTGTGTCATTAAAAGATCAGATACAGGAGCATTTGGGTCACTTCAGCCTGCAGTGTGAACGTAACCTTAATTCACATAATTAAAAAATACCAATTCATGACAACACAAAGTGGAACAGAGCATTTTGAGCTTTGGAGATGTAGACAAACTAACAGACAAATCATGCAGGGTTACTCAAACATGTGTGAATGAAAGAAAACACAACTCCAGGTGTGTTTTTGAGGAAGGAACAACATTCTAACATGACTTAAGAGAGAACGTGACAGAGTGATAGAGCCTGGGATAGAGGGACAGGAGGAAACGTGTGAATTCTCTTCACTTACACTGGAAACAACAGTTACTCTGATCCTGAACAGTGAGAGGATGAAAATGTGAAGAGAGAGCGAGAGGATGGAGATGGAGATGCTGTGGAAGCTTATATATTTATATGAATACTTATAGATGCTAGATTACTCAAAACTAACTCTTTTGTGAGCTTTAAGTCATGGAGTTGTTTGAGTAATTATTAGTCTGTCTACAATTCTCTCAGAGCTCAAAATTCTCTGTTCCACCTTGTGATGTCATGGAGCGGTAATTTTCAACAGCTCCTTTTACTTTACTTCTGTAGAGATAGGAAATTGTAGGGCTGAAATCATCCAAATGGTTCGAGTGAAGGGGTCTGGAGTTTAAAAACAGTGGAGCACTTCCTATATTACCACATGACATCACAAAGTCTTTTCAGTTTGAGAGAAAAACTCACAAAACACAGCTCCAGACATTTGTGATGAGGAAACATTATATGAAAGATCAGAAAACAGGATAATGTAGATCTTTTTAGAGCTGATTGGCTGACAGACAAAGCTAGCTGAGCTCTGATTGGCTCTCTGTCGCAAGTATTTCCACACATCAGAGGACTGTATAAATAACACCAGGCTGGTGTTGACATTTCAGTAACGATTCTTTGTGGAGTTGATAAAAGTTGTGCCGCAGTCGCCGTGGTTTCCGCCTTTGATATTTTCGCTCTAAAAAAACACAGACAACATCGCACAGTTTTGACATTTCATTTATCACCACGAGACAGAATCATTACAGAGGAAAGCCAATCTCCCAAACAATAACGCGCTCTGCTACTCAATATGAATGCATGTTATTTGGGCCTGATCTGGGTTCAGAACGCTCACCGGCTTCAGGCTCCAGCCACTGCCTTCTGACAGCGCTCTTATGTAAACATGTTTAACATCACGACTGATTGGAATGAAGCTGCCTCTGAGTGAAATCAAAAGTACAGGGACAGGGCTCACAGGGAAACAAACCACTTAAAGGTGCACTGTGTCACTTTTGGTAGTCCACCAAATCACAGTTACAGGTCACACAGGCCAAGCTGCATATGAGTGTATAATATGTATTTTTAAGAGTTAACTGATCCCAGACACAGACATGTGAGAGCTGTTCCTGCTGCACCAGCCTCTGTATTCTCACATTTTAACACCACACTCTTTTGTCTTACTTACAGATTGAGTGTTGGTTGAGTGGATTATGTTTTAAAGTATGAAACATTGACAGGAGGGACCGTGCTCTGCAGCGATAACAAGCTGTGTCTGTGCTGCTCACTTTAATCAGGTGATAATCAGGTGATCTAAGTTTCAGTGTGTGTGCTGTGCTTTTCCTTCATCAGATGTCCTTGTAAAATGGATGTTTGACATGTTTGAAGTGTTTTATATTTATCCTCACAGCTATAAACACTCCATAGTCCATCACGAGTCATTCTTCAAGCTCCTGATGCAACACGCCGTGTTTCCGTGACTGTAGTCTTTTTAAAGAAGGATTTTAAAAAGGCATCACCCAGCACCTTGAGTCATGGCACAGTGGCAGAGTGGTTGGCACTCTCACCTCACAGCCAGAAGGTCCTGAGTTGATTCTGTCCATTCTGATTCAGTGCAGGGCCTTTCTGTGTGGAGTTTGCGTGTTCTGTGTCTACTCCAGTTTCCTCAGGGTGCTCCAGATTTCAATAAAAACATGTACAATAGACTCCTCCCCCTGGGGCCAGGACTCCCTGTAAACGACAGTTTTGAGTCCCAGCAGGACTCTCCTGGTTAAATAAAGGCCAATCACTTCGGTGATTAACCCCCATGACTCATGATCACTGAAAAAAAAAAGGTTAGTCCTGACATTGCCACTCACACTGTGCTATTATGCAAAAAAATCTTTTTCTTTCTACCTTGTTATAGCATTGTTCTCCATCAAAAACATGCCTGAAAAGGTTTAAAATGTCATCCATGAGTAATCTAGGGATCTCTCCCAGGCCCTATCTGAACCCTCCTTACAGTGAGCAGTAAGATTCTGTGTAATGCTCAGCCCACACGCCCAGCAGAGTTAGAGGAGCAACAAATGCAACAAACAAACTCAAAGCAACAACTGAAAGTGAAACTTATAAAACATGTTAATGCATTGTTTTTGGCAGTTAAAACATTTCCAAAACAATAAAAGGTAACTTGAAGATAGATCAGTCTAATTAATACCATATACTGTGGAACATTCCAGGCAAAACAAGTTTCCTCCACTAGAAATGTTGCATAGAGGGTCCATTAAAGGGCCCATGTTACACTGTTTTATGATCAGTGCTGTTTCCTCATCACAAACACACCTGGAAATGTGTTTTGTTCAATTCACTGTTCAACACTATTTCACCTTGTGACGTCATGCAGTAATACAGAAAGTGCTCCACTGTGTTTTTAATCTCTGCAGACCTTCACTGGGATCGTTTGGATGATTTCAGCCCTGGAATTGCCAATCTCTACTGAAATAAAAATAACTTGAAAACTTCCACTACATCACCTCACAACGTAGAACAAAGTGTTTTGAGCTTTGGAGATGTGGACAGACTATAATAAAGGTTGAGGTAGCAATAATATAGCCTGTGTTAAAGCTCACAAGAATCCAGTACATTGAATACCAGACGGAACAATCCAGAAGAACACTCCTAAACTAACACTTTATATCCCAGTATTCAAAAGAACATTCCCATTATTTCCCATGGGCTGAAATCAGAAGCCAGCAATCTTAAGTCCCCTCATCCACGAAGTGTGAATGTGCACTTATGTACTGCTTCGAGTACTACTGCATACTACTGCACACTACTGCATAGTACTGCATATATCCAGTAGAGTACAGTTGGCACACAGTCAGCTCACATCACAGGGGTCTAAATTAGCCGTTGACAGCTCTCCGCGCCTCTCCCCACGCTTCACTGTCAAACTCTTTCTCTCTTAATTACTGCACATTTGGCACAGCGCGCTCGGAGCCGGGGGGCCGAGGAGACAAGGGCCCCTGCATGCACACACACACACACACACATACACACACACAAACATAAACACAACCGCATACGCCCCACAGGAGGAGCAGGAGAGAGGGATAGAAGCTCCAGGCAGCGCGCAGGCATCCACAGCCCAGCTCAGAGGGTCTCCGCTGGGGGCCGAGGGACAGAGGGAGCGGCTCTGGTGGTACTCTGCAGACTACGTGAAGCCTCCTGTGGACTAGAGGCTCAGGGCTGCAGTCAGGATGGAGCTGTGGAAGTGGGCTGATAAACAAATTACAATGTGCTTGAGCGTCTTGGTGCAGATGCTTATACACAGAAAAGGAAGTAACATTTTTCTGTGACACAAAAAGTTTAGTAAGTTTACCAGATTTGAAGTTTGTCATGTTATAATGTTATTAAGTTTTGGTCATAATTCATGAGAACAAAGTCTGTTTGGGCTCTGACATTTCATACTTTAAAAGATGTTCTGCTGCGAACTTCTTCGCCCCCTCGCTCTGCCCCGCCTCCTCACTCTGCCCCGCCCCCTTGCTCTGCCATGCCCCCTGACTCTGCCCCGCTCCATGGGTCTGTCCCCACCCCCTCTCTCCTATTACCTAAGTATGAATATCTTGATTTGGACTTGAATAGGAGTCATGTTGGTGATGTTTCCTTGTGTTTGACGCAGGTGTCCAGCGGCTGCCACTTATATCGAGGGGATTTCTTTTTGTTCTCCAGCCTGACTGCTCTTTTTAGTGATGCTAAACTTTTCTACAATGATTTTCATCTGAGCCTAAAATATCGGCGATCTCTCTCCATGAATTTCTTGTCATTTGGCTTCTTTATAGTCACTGAACATTGTGTCGTACAGATGTTTGTATTTCCTCCAGCTGTGACTCAAAACCATTCTTTTTTTTCTTGCTCCGCACCGGCAAGGAAGCAGATAAACCACGCCCACATAAATAACCAATCAGAGCAAAGATGTCAGACAGCACTGCAGAACTGTTGAATAAAGTTCTGCTCAGCTGAAATATCAAGAACAAGCCACAAGAACTGTCCAACAAGAGCTGGACCAACAAAATGATGTAATTTTGTTGGTCCAGCCCTGGATACAAGATTAAAGTTCTTGTGTTGTTATGAAGTATGAATAGACCTTTAGTTTCATTATTAAATCTAAATGGCAGACTTAAAAAAAAAAATATGTATGGCTTCCATTAATAATACTCTATTTATATTCTAAGTAGAAATGTTCAGTCAGAGCATGTGTCTTTATATTTAACAAGTATATTTCTTATATTACACACAACTGAGCAAACTTAAGCAATGTCATACTGTTCTTTTCTCAAAAACATTCCTACAGTTGTATTTAGTTTCAATCACACATTTTATTATTAGTCTGTCTACATTTCCAAAGCTCCAAATGCTCTGGTCCACCTTGTGATGTCATGGAGCAGTACTCATCATGAACATATTATTAATTTACTACAGAGATCAACAGATCGTCCCACTGCACCAATTCACAGGTCAGATCTGTGGAGAGGCGACCCTACTCGTGGTAAAAACACATTTTTCCAGGTATTTTTTAGCAATAAAACACCTGTAATTGCACAAATGTGAGACAGAGAAAGTTTAATGCCATACTGTGGGATATTAGCAAAATGACAGTGATAATATAGAGATGAGCAGATGACGATTTCACCAGAAAAGTTACAAGTGCAACATTCCTTATTACGGCAACAGTCCTAAATCTGTTTGTGTTTTCAAACTGGTCTAGTTTATCTTATTTACACCAGAGTTTGAGCTGCTTGATTAAAACTATTCATTTCCAGTTAGTACAACGTCCAAATGAGTGCTCTGCTAGTCCCCATAAATCCTTACAAAGCGTTCCTTTGATTTGCACCATAATTCACTGTGTATGGGACTCTGGGGTTATGTAAAAGTGACTTGTACATTATTAATCGTCTTAAACATGAATTAGTAATGTTCCGTAATGAGTGTTTGGTCTCCTCCACAAGCAGCCACTGTGAGGGAATGTGCTGTGTGCCTGGTGTCAGTGTGAGCTCCAGATACACTACAACTCTGACCACTGACCAGTACACGGACCAGTACACAGACCAGTACACGGACCAGTACACTGACCAGTACACGGACCAGTACACTGACCCATAACTCTGCAACTATATGGACCATGACCCTAAGTCTGACCTGGACTTGACCCTAACTCTGTCTTATACACTGATCAGTACCCATGGGCTGATGATGGATTACATTATTATAATATTATGCTCATATTGACATATCAATACTTGTCTGTGGTGTGAAAAAGTATCACTTATCATGCATGTTATCCATAATTCAAACTGTAGTCACTTCTTAAAAAGTATCTTTTATATTAATTTCTGTTGAATATCTGTACATATATTTCATTTTTGGGTGAAACTGGGCTGGAGCAAAGATAATGACTGAAAATAATAATAATATAATAATAACATTTTAGTACAAATGAGTTGGTATTGGTATTGGATCAATATTCCGATATTTACCATAGTTTTCACCTTATTCTGGAAGTTGTTGGTGCACATGAACATTTTACAAAAAATGTCATTTTTGATTCAATTCCAACTGATCCAAGATTAAATCGACAGTTCTCATTCCATATGTATGCTGGTATGTGGCCATACCAGTTTGTCAAAGCCTGATCCTGTCAGATCTCAGAAGCTCAGCAGCCTGGGCCTGGGTAGTACTTGGATGGGAGACCGCTGGGAATTCCAGGTGCTAGAGTGGGACGCCAGTGGCAAAAAAACTGTCTTTGTGTCCTTAGGCAAGACACTTCATCCACATTGCCTAGTATGAAAGTGGTGTGTGTGAGTGATGGTGGTGGTCGGAGGGGCCGATGGTGCAGATTGGCAGCCTCACTTCTGTCAGTTTGCCGAAGGGCAGCTGTGGCTACAATAGTAGTTTACCACCACTGAGTGTGGAGTGACTGAATAATGAACTGTAAAGTGCTTTTGGGTATTTTGAAAGGCTCTATATAAATGTAATCAATCAATCAAATATGATTTAAGATATGATTTAAACATCGTGAGTTATTCATAACAGCAATATTTAAAGATTTCTTGGCCTTAATTTCATTTTAAGAGCCATGAGAATAGACAGATAATGGTATGGCAGTTAAAGGGTAAAATGTAAGTTTGTAATTATAACACAATATTGTGTTTGTAAATTTTATGATGCATCTTCACTGAACAAATCCATTTGTAATTATCTAGAAGTATCAATTCTTTTAGAGCAGTATTGATACCTTTTGATACCTCAGTATTGATAGTTTTATTTATACATCCTTCATATTTAGAGGAAACAGAAGCAGGGCACAACAAATGAATTAATTGGTACTGGAAGGAAACAAAAAAAAAAACAACTAGTAATCAGTACTACAAACCGACACTGTACACAGACCCACACTGTACACAGACCCACACTGTACACAGACCCACACTGTACACAGACCCATCAGTACTGCAGACCCACACTGCCCTGTACACAGGTTGTACGATGGGCCAGTGGTGGTGACAGATCCACATGACCCAGCAGAGCTAATCTCTCTGTCTCTGTGTCTCTGTGTCTCTGTGTCTCTGTGTCTCTGTGTCTCTCTGTCTCTGTGTCTCTGTGTCTCTGTGTCTCTGTGTCTCTCTGTCTCTGTGTCTCTGTGTATCTCTGTCTCTCTGTCTCTGTGTCTCTCTGTCTCTGTGTCTCTGTGTCTCTCTGTCTCTGTGTCTCTCTGTCTCTGTGTCTCTGTCTCTGTGTCTCTCTGTCTCTGTGTCTCTCTGTCTCTGTGTCTCTCTGTGTCTCTGTCTCTGTCTCTGTGTCTCTGTCTCTGTGTCTCTGTGTCTCTGTGTCTCTCTGTCTCTCTGTCTCTGTGTCTCTGTGTCTCTCTGTCTCTGTGTCTCTCTGTCTCTGTGTATCTCTGTCTCTCTGTCTCTGTGTCTCTGTCTCTGTCTCTGTCTCTGTGTCTCTCTGTCTCTCTGTCTCTGTGTCTCTGTGTCTCTGTGTCTCTGTGTCTCTGTGTCTCTGAGTCTCTGTGTCTCTGTGTCTCTGTGTATCTCTGTCTCCCTGTCTCTGTGTCTCTCTGTCTCTGTGTCTCTGTCTCTCTGTCTCTGTGTCTCTGTGTCTCTGTGTCTCTCTGTCTCTGTGTCTCTCTGTCTCTGTGTCTCTCTGTCTCTGTGTCTCTCTGTCTCTGTGTCTCTATGTCTCTGTGTCTCTCTGTCTCTGTGTCTCTCTGTCTCTGTGTCTTTCTGTCTCTGTGTCTCTGTGCCTGTGTGTCTCTGTTGAAGATAAATAAATCAGAGAGACACTAAATGAAGCAGGAGAATAATCCATGCAGCTGCACAGACCCCGGGGAAATCTCAGCTCAGCCCCAGAGCCTCATCCACTCCAGGCTTTTACACAGTCCATGAGCGGCGGCGCAGAGCGGCGCACCCTGGTGGCTGCTGATGTTATACTTTCTGTGCTTTTAATTACAGCGCAGAGAGAGAGCGCGTGTGCATTGTTGGAGCACACAATAGAAAGTGAAGCAATTAATGTGCAATTAGGAAGCGGTGAGTGAGGAAGGGGCCGGCCGCAGGGGAGCGGCCAAGGGCAAAGGCTCCATCAGAGGGTGCACACACTAACCAAGCATGCCCCCACGGAGGGCACGGCCGCCATCTTAGATTCACATTATCTCTGTGAAGAAAGCAGTCAAGTCATTATTGTTTCATGTAATATATGGAGGGTATATGTGCAGCTCTTAGTCAAGTGGAAATAGAATGTTAAAACCATACTCTGGAACATTCTCCACGGAGACACAGACGTTTTATGACATACTGTAGAAGATTATAGCCACAGGATCAACATTTGCCTGGAAACAAGAAACAGACTCTCCTCCAAAGAAATGGTCTGTGGAAATGCAAGCCCACTCACATTAAAGACGTTATTGAGTGCGATAAACAACCAAAATGAAAAAAAGAAATATAAAACAGGCCTTAATTTTACTCCCCTTTTTTTTTTTTTTTTTTTTTTGCTTAAATAGCAGGTAGTTAGTTCTGTAGGGCATTATCTGTAACACATAACATATTTAAATCACCATATTATTGTATTAACATGTTTGATAAGCTTTGCTTAATTTTTTTACATTCTGAGTCTCTTCTTCCTTTTCGCCCCATGCTAATCACTCCCCCTTCAGAGCACAATCACAACACAATCACTGTGCATCCCACTAATGAAACTACTGCTCATCACAGGTTTGTCGAGTTGCTGTGTGTTTTTTTGGCTCTGCATGAGCATGGTCGGTGTAGACCTGTGGGCGGAGCATTGTACTTCAGGCTTGTGTTTGATGAGGGGACAATGTTATAACATGGTTGAAAGTCAAAAATTAAATTTAACATAATTCTCCCTCTTTAAAATGTTACACAGTGTGTCTTTAAACACGGCATTTGTTGAAGCATTTGTCACTAATTGGATTTTAGTCGTTTAAACAAATCAATCATTTGCAGTTGAGGCGTATTCTCCCTGTGTGACTCTAAACATCATTTGTACCTTTATTAGACACACTTAATGACTTGAATGTTTTGCTTTGTAAAGGCCACAGCAACAAGCCTCAAATGAAACATGTATTGACAAAATGTCCTATTTAGATTTCCATTTAATTTCTCTTGACTTTACAGTAATACTGAGTGTGATTATCTTAAATAAGTCTCATTTAAAATGGCCCTGTTGTCTTTGGAAATGACATATTAAAAATAATGTGACAGTGTAATTGGCAGCTTGCCGAAAAGACTATGATTGAAAATGCAAATGAGGCACAATAAAATAGAATCCAATAGGACGGCAGCATAATGGAAGGATTGTATAATAAAAGTCTATGGGCTTTGAATAAGGCGTCCCAGAGCACTGGACCAGTTCAAACTTCTGTACATCATTAAATGTTATTGATGCTTAAAGGTGTCACCACACAATCAGCACTAATGAAACTATTGCACCAGGTTTGTGAAGTTGTAGTACAGTATATTTATGAAAGGTGCTGTGCGGCATTGTAGGTGACGCAGGCTTCAGGGCGGAGCATTGGACAGGATTGTACAGTGAGGAGAGCTGGAGAGCTGGAATAGGGCCCAGGAGAGATCTCTAGATTACTCAAACATGCATGGATGATCTCTAACATCTCCTCAGGCATATTTTTGATGAGGGAACATTATAACATGGACAGAAGATCTAAAAGGACAAACTTTTGAGTCTTCTTTGAGTCATGTTTAGATCTTTACCATATCCACCTCTGGATCATCCTGTGCTTTAAGAGGACAGAGCCCGCTTGTATATCCTGTTGTCCATCATATCAAATGCCAATACAGAGCGTTTCACCTCAGAACACCCGTGTTACCCCCCCCACCCTGGGGTGAGTGTGCTCCACTCCGCCCTTCCCTCTCCCTCCTCTCCCCCCTCTCCCTCTGCGGCCATGGGGCTAGTGAAGGTCAGGTCTGACATATGCCTCCCAAAATACTCTTGACAGCCGCTGCCAGGATGACAAGACCCTGCTTACCACCGCTCAGCCCCACACTCACCCCACGGGCCCTCTGTCAGAGCGCCACCTGCCTCCCCCTCCCCACCGGCCTGATGGATAGAAACGTACCAATGATCTATGATTGTTCCTCATTTATACATTGTAGTGACTCTATGGAGGAATCTGCAGCAGCTTCCATGATGACACAATGATCACGCTGAGGGGGTTCTACTTGTATCTCTATGGTGGACAGTGTTGGGGAGTAACAGATTACATGTACCGGAGTTATGTAATCAGAGTACAAATTATGAGTAACTGTATTCAGTTACAGTTACTGTTTCAGTGAGTGGTAATTAGATTACAGTTACTTTGTTGAAATAAATGGATTACACAGAGGTATTTTCCTGTTTTTGCGTTTTGGGCTATATCCCCCCCTTTTATATATTTTTTTCCCCGTAATTCCACTCATTACCGGACACTAAACCAGGTCTAAACCAGGTCTAAAACCAAGACTAAACCAGGACTAAACCAGGACTAAAACCAGGTCTAAACCAGGCCTAAAACTAGGTCTAAAACTAGGTCTAAACCAGGACTAATCCAGGTCTAAAACCAGGTCTAAACCAGGACTAAACTAGGTCTAAACCAGGTCTAAAACCAGGTCTAAAACCAGGTCTAAGCCAGATCTAAACCAGGACTAAACCAGGGCTAAACCAGGACTAAACCAGGACTAAACCAGGACTAAACCAAGTCTAAACCAGGTCTAAAACCAGGTCTAAACCAGGTCTAAAACCAGGTCTAAAACCAGGTCTAAACCAGGACTAAAACCAGGTCTAAAACCAGGTCTAAACCAGGTCTAAACCAGGTCTAAACTAGGTTTAAACCAGGTCTAAACCAGGTCTAAAACAGGTCTAAAACAGGATTTAACAGGACTAAATCATGCTGGGCCGTGCCTCTCTTCTATCAATAATATTTTTAATTTGGTTAAATCTGGCCTTTTTATTTTCTTTTAACAGACAAAACATCTTAGGTTACAATATCCTGGTCTTCAAGTAATCAAGTAATCCAAAGTATTCAGATTACGTTACTCCCCTTAAGTAATTTAATGGATTATGTTACAAACTACATTTTGGGGTATGTAATCTGTAATCTGTAGGGGAATACATTTTAAAAATAACCTTCCCAACACTGATGGTGGAATGTTCAGCAGTTACAGTGGTGATATGATACACACAATAAAGGCCACAATACAATGAAATTAAATAAAATAAGATCTGAAAAAAGGTCTGAAAACTCAAGAAAATTCACAAAATGGATTTAAAGAGCACATTTTCAGGAGTCTTTAATCAATACAAGCGTTCATGGTCAAGAAGAGGAAAATATGTTGAAGCTCCTCATTATTTGCATGAGATTGGCTCTACAAACATGTCTTTGGGCTTGAATAATGGCTCTACTTTCTGAGGCTATTGTGAAAACAATCATTTCAGTTTATTTATGTAAAGTATCAAGTGGATAGGCTCAGTAATTACAGAGATATGACCCATAAACCAGGTCAACAAATCTGCAGTCTGACAGTTACAGCGAACTCCACCTGAGAGCTGCGACCGTCCTCCAGCTCACTTTAAACCATAGAGATTCTAGAATGTTTTGGTATCGCGCGAATGAGCCGATCGATCATAGCCGTGCGATCAGATATTCCGACGCAGGACAAAGCAGACCCTGCGCGGCGTGAGGGGGCGGTTGTGTTCCTCTCCCCCCATTTGAGTGATGTATTTAGGAGCAATCACAGAGGAAATGCATCACCCGCTCCAGAGCCATCCGTCACCCGCCGCACCGCGCCCTCATTTGACTGAAGCGCCGCGTGAAATATGAGTCCTCGTCAAAGGCACCGGCAGCAAAATGGCCGCCCAACCTCGGAACGTAATAATTAAGCGAGGCCATAAAGCGCGCCGTATTTCAGAGTCTGGCAGCTCTGTGGTGATGGCGGTGGGTGGGGGTGGCACAGGTGGGGGCTGGGCGTTTGACACGGCTGTGTAATTACGATGCCGCGCTGGTTTGTATGCACTTACAATCTCCTAATAGTCATTTTACACTTGGGTTGTCTTTCAATTTGTTTCCCCACATGATGCCAGCACGAAGATAGTGGAGGAGGACAGGGGAGTCACTCTCTTATAGAATTAAAATGAGATTACAGGCGAGACAACATTACGAAGAAAGATTGTGTTTTATACTTACTGCTGAAATGGCCTTTCACTTAAAGGAAATGTATTTGCATTTGATTTTTAATTCTATTAAACATGATCTGTCTGTGTCCCCACATAGTCTCTCGCTAAACCCCAGCCCCTGCAGCAGTCATGAGTCAGTGCTAGTGCAGCCTCTGCAGCTCAGGGAGGGAATTCTAGAGGTTCTGGTTGAATGAGACAGCCTTGAACGTGTCTATCTGGCAACAAAGATTCAGTTGTGATTGTCGTACCTTTGTAAATCAGTAAGAGTGTAGAATACATACTGTTCCTTTAAAGTTGAACTACTAGAACTATGTAGTATCCCGGGGTTTTGTTCACGAGTGAGGGGAGGATGGAGTGTGAAATTGACGGGCAGATCAGAGCAGCGTCTGCAGTGATGCGGTCGCTGTATCGGACCGTTGTGGTGAAGAGGGCCTAAAGACAAAGCTCTCGATTTACCGGTCAGTCTTTGTTCCTCCCCTCACCTCTGGTCATGAGCTCTGGGTAATGAACAAAAGGACAAGATCGCAGATACAAGTGACTGAAATGAGTTTCCTCCGCAGGGTGGCTGGTCGCTCCCTTAAAGATAAAGTGAGGAGCTCAGAGTAGAGTCGCTGCTCCTCCACGTCGAGAGGAGCCAGGATAGATGGATGGATACTAGAACTACTATTAGAGATGTTATTGCACTGACAGAAACCTTCACACATATCAATTGTAACAGCACTCCATCGTCTGCACTGATTGGTCAATGACATCCATCCATTTTCTTCCGCTTATACGGGGCTGGGTCACAGGAGCAGCAGTCTAAGCAGGGACTCCCAGACTTCCTTCACCCCAGATACGTCCTCCAGCTCCTCCGTCAGTGACTAAAAAAAGAAATTTATTTGCAGATTGTAACTCAACCTAATTTAGCTTTAAACTGGTTCATTAAAGTAATGTTTTCTACAAAAGACTGATCTAAAATGTTACTAACATTATTTAAAATGGAAACATGTACTTTGAGTAATTTTTTTCAAAACTATGTAACACATCACCTCCATGATTTTGCAGTTTAATGCCATACTGTCAGAGAATATAGAAGCACATATATGTGATAGAAACAGCCAACATACATGAACATTCACACAGACAGTGGCTCACAGTTCCTCTTTTCTGCATCATTTGAGGAAAAACTCAATCTAAATCACCACTCTTCCTATGCCAGTCCATCTTTCCCACATTCAGAGAATCATTTAACTGCATAAACCACATGTTTTCCTTTTTTCACTGCAGTAAAACATGCATAAAAAGCTACACAGTGGGGCTTTAATTATGGATTTGGCAGCAGTGCACTTGTATGTGTAAATAAGCACATTTGGAGCCATGTACCGTAGTGTGACCTCTCCCCTGCATGTACCTGTTTGTGCCAGTGACATTTTGGTGGATTGGTATTTTCACACCTGGTTGTTTGCCCTCGCACAAAACCACAGCCGTGACTTTTTCCAGGTATTCTTTACACGCCATCCCTCCTGAATCAGCCCGTGTTCCTCTTTTGGCCACGCAGATGGAATTTCACACAGCGGTCGACGATTTTGGAAGAAACACGGCGGGAGTTTTCAGTGCCATCACATTTCCATCTCTCGGCGCCTGTCCTCCCCTGCCCTGGTGCCAGTGTGCAGCCTCTTGTTAGTCTCCACAGGATCTGGAATGCACAAACACCTTCACAGACCCACAGCTCCCATTTCTCAACAACAAATGTGTTTTTCAGAGTGAGGGGCGGAGTGAGGGGATGAGTGAGGGGCGGAGTCAGACACGATTGATCAGGGTGAGACGCAGCAAACAAATTTATTTCAAAGTTATTTGCTGTAACCAAATGTGAAAGCGTAAACACACAGTCCTATGAAAGGTTGTTGTTGTATATAGTGTGGTGAGGAGAGGCAAGGCAATGCTCAGGGCACTTGAGCTTTCTCTGAGCTGGCTTTAGGTGAGTAAAGTAAAGTAAACTTTATTTATAGAGCACTTTTCACAGACATAAAGTCACAAAGTGTTTCACAGTAAAAATGTCACTGAAAGTGTGAAGCAAAAATACAGTCAATATATCAATAAGGTTCAAATGCTCAAAGAGACTTTAGGTGTTTTTTTTAAAGTATCCACAGAGTCGAAAGAGCAAAGGGACAGAGGCAAAGTGGAGGAAACCCACCAACTCATAAAGAACATACACTACTGGTCAAAAGTTTTAGAACACCCTTATTTTTCCAGTTATTTATTGCAATTCAAGTCGTGCAAGTCCAATGAGTCGCTTGAAAAGGTAAGAACTGAACAGAGAGAGGTTTTTAAAAAAAAAAAAAAAAAAAAAAGATAAAAGAACAAAACACAAGTCCAAGCTCTGCCAAAACTCCCTTAGGAAAAAAGAACAAGATGGTAAAACTTGAAAACCTGGAGTGTCCAGCAGCACAGTGTCCAGACTTAAACCCCATGGAGCTGGTTTGGGATGAACTGGACAGAAGAGTGAAGCAACCTACAAGTGCCACACATTTATGAAACTTCTGCAACAGACTTGGGAAGAACTTTCTGAAGATGATTTGATTTCTATTGTAAAAAGAACAAGCCATGAGTGTGTTCAGCTGTTCTATCTGTCAAAGGTGGACACACACATCAATCAAAAGTTTAGGATACGTTATGGTCAACAGTAAACCATAAAAAACTGGAAAAAGTGTGGTGTTCTAAAACTTTTGGCCGGTTGTGTAGATGGGAGACCAGTGGGAATAGCAGGTGCCACACTCACCTTCTCTCTCTTGGCCTAGTGTGAGTGTGGTACGTGAGCGTTGGCTGTGGTCAGAGGGTGTCAGCTGTGGCTACACTAGTATCTTACCCTGGAGAAGAGTGAATGAATAATACTGTGGAACACTTTGGGTGACATGAGGCAAAACGTATTTGATGTTTTCTGTCTCGAGCTGCATATGAAACAGTTTTGTTGTTTCCAGGTGAACTCTGATACGCGTGCTGACTTTAGTTTATTGGTTTATTTGAACAGGGATAAAAGATAAAAGGAAAGATGCTTTACACCAGATTTAGCTCAAGTTTCCATCTGTGTCAAGTTTAACCACTAACCAGATCTTCCCCAGTCCACAGTGCATTGTTTCGCTGTTATCTGCTGCAGTCTCACCAGCCTCTTCAGGCTCAGCTGGGTACAACGATCTGAAGGAGCCTGAAATACACTTTAGAAACTTGAAGGAAAAAATTGCTTTTTGTTCCACCAATGCTCCGTTTGTCCTTTATGGGCACCTGTAAAAACAAGATAAAGAACGCAATGGGGCTTTAAATGTTTGTTCTCCAGCACACACAACCGGCAGGCCTCTTATCTGTGCACCATTAGAGAGGATTGGACTTCCACTCCCCACAGCAAAGAGTGTGTGGAGGTACTGAGCACCCAGGAGGAGGTCAGAGTGTGTGTGGAGGTACAGAGTGATGAGGAGGAGGTCAGAGTGTGTGTGGAGGTACAGAGTGATGAGGAGGAGGTCAGAGTGTGTGTGGAGGTACAGAGTGATGAGGAGGAGGTCAGAGGAAGAAATGGACAGAGGAGTAGATGGTGAGAGGAAGTCAGGTGGTCAGAGAAGGTCAGAGGATGAGGAGGCCAGAGGAGGAGGTTGTCAGAGGAAGTCAGAAGAGGAGGTGGTCAGAGGAGAATGTGTTCAAAGGAGGAGGTGGTCACAGGAGGAGGTGGTCAGATGAGGAGGTGGTCAGAGGAGGAGATGGTCAGATGAGGAGGTGGTCAGAGGAGGAGGTGGTCAGAGGAGGAAGTGTTCAGTGGTGGAGGTGGTCAGAGGAGGAGATGGTCAGATGAGGAGGTGGTCAGAGGAGGAGGTGGTCAGAGGAGGAAGTGTTCAGTGGTGGAGGTGGTCAGAGGAGGAGATGGTCAGTGGTGGAGGTGGTCAGAGGAGGAGGTGGTCAGATGAGGAGGTAGTCAGAGGAGGAGGTGGTCAGAGGAGGTCAGATGAGGAGGTGGTCAGAGGAGGAGGTGGTCAGAAGAGGAGATGGTCAGAGGAGGTCAGATGAGGAGGTGGTCAGAGGAGGAGGTGGTCAGAGGAGGAGGTGGTCAGAGGAGGAGATGGTCAGAGGAGGTCAGATGAGGAGGTGGTCAGAGGAGGAGGTGGTCAGAGGAGGAGATGGTCAGAGGAGGAGGTGGTCAGAGGAGGAGATGGTCAGAGGAGGAGGTGGTCAGAGGAGGAGGTGGTCAGAGGAGGAGGTGGTCAAAGGAGGTCAGAAGAGGAGGTGGTCAGAGGAGAATGTGTTCAGAGGAGGAGGTGGTCAGAGGAGGAGGTGGTCAAAGGAGGTCAGAGGAGGAGGTGTTCAGAGGTGGTCAGAGAACGAGGTGGTTAGCAGAGGAGGTGGTCAGAGGAGGAGGTGTTCAGAGGAGGTCAGAGAAGATCAGAGGAGGATGTGGCCAGAGGAGGATGAGGTCAGAGGAGGAGGTGGTCAGAGGAGGAAGTCAAAAAAGGAGGAGGTCATCGGAGGAGATGGTTAGAGGAGGAGGTGGTCAGAGGAGGTCAGAGGAGGAGGTGGTCAGAGGAGGTCAGAGGAGGTCAGAGGAGGAGGTGGTCAGAGGAGGTCAGAGGAGGAGGTGGTCAGAGGAGGTCAGAGGAGGAGGTGGTCAGAGGTGGTCAGAGGAGGAGGTGGTCAGAGGTGGTCAGAGGAGGAGGTGGTCAGAGGTGGTCAGAGGAGGTCAGAGGAGGAGGTGGTCAGAGGTGGTCAGAGGAGGTCAGAGGAGGAGGTGGTCAGAGGAGGTCAGAGGAGGAGGTGGTCAGAGGTGGTCAGAGGAGGAGGTGGTCAGAGGAGGTGGTCAGAGGAGGAGTGGTCAGAGTGGTCAGAGGAGGTCAGAGGAGGAGGTGGTCAGAGGTGGTCAGAGGTGGTCAGAGGAGGTCAGAGGAGGAGGTGGTCAGAGGTGGTCAGAGGAGGTCAGAGGAGGACTGGTGTGATCAGAATTCAGCGAGCGTGGCACAGGCAGCGGGTACACACCGGGCATCCTCCAATGTAATTAAGCAATAAGAGAGAATCAGAGCCAGGACAGAGACAATCTATCTGCGGATGCTCAGGCAATCTGGGACTAAACGACAAATACAGAGAGGAGCTAAAACTCACACTGAATCTGTTCTGGCTCAGGGAGGGAGACTGGAGCTTTCACCACCAGCTTCAGGGGCACCATTTTTCATCCAATAAAGTTAGTTTGGTTTGGTCCCAGTGCAGATATATTGTAAATACAGCTTTTATGAGAACATTGTCTGCTGTCTGCATGTAATTTTAACTTTTATTTTATCTTCCGCAGCTCAGGGAGTGTGCAGTTAGCATGCTACTTGTTGTTAGGATTATCATGACTAGTCTCTGAAATTTACAGATACTGTATTTTCTGCACTATTAGACACGCTCTTAAGCCTCCAACTCCATCAAAAAACAACTGTGCGCCCCACAATCCAGAGCACCCAATACACCAATCCACTCGGGTGTCCCAGCATGACTTTAGTAAACTACAAAGCCACAACACCCTCAGAACACACAAACAAACACAGAGCAGACAGCAATGACCTGGTGAAAAACACCTGCAGAACACGCAAACACGCACGGAGCCGACAGTGACCACACAGTCAAAAACACCCACAGAACATGCAAACATGCACGGAGCCGACAGCGACCGCACAGCCAAAAACATCCGCAGAACACGCATGGAGCAGACAGCGACAGCGCAGTGAAAAACACCCGCAGACACACTCTTCACTCCACGCCGACGAGGAACTGAACGGAGGAACGAACCGAAAAAGCAAGTGCAATGTGCCGTTTCTAGACACAACTGAACAACTGAGTCACTGCGAACACGCCGACAATCCGTTGGTCCCAGACAGCACCCTCCCTACACGCCACAACTGAACAAAGCCCAGAGTCACCGTGAACGCCACAAACAAACAAAACCACTCACCCATCACACTGTTGGGTTTCCTTTAAAGTCCAGTGCGGTTTATTTGTGAAAAAAGTTTGAAAATAGATCATTTAAAGACAGTGTGCCTTATAATCCAGAGTGCCCTATAGTGCGGAAAATATGATAGATATGCATAGACTCAAAAGAATTGCTAAAAATGACACTATAACCTTTTACATAGGCCTTTTTTAATATCCCCATAATGAACTGGCTTTGGTAACATTTACTCCACTTCCAATTTACACATTCAATTAGTTCATTCAGCAGATCCCACTGTTAAAGCCTTATTAAAACAGCATTAATACGCTCACAGGATTGCTTTAGATTGGTACATTTGTGTTCTGCAGTCCTATTAGAAATGTTGTAATTATAATGGTAAGTGCACGGGTCGGCCCTGCACCTCCTCTGACATTTAAACAAACCACACAACAGTAGTTTGGGGGAATGAACGCTTGGGCTGTGCTCTTTCAGACCTCACATGTAATTGGCCCATATTACACCCTCCACACTCGTGACGGGAATATTAAAGGTCTGTACACACTTTTTACCATGTATCAGAGGAAAAGTACAGATAGATTATAGAAGCAGCTCTTGAAATTTTTTTTTTGTCCTATCATCAGGATGTACGCCTTTGCACTCTAGTTGTTGTGTTACAGTGACGGCAGAACTCCTCTCGATGGATAATTATGATCCACAGTATCGACTGACTCACTTCAGGACATGAAGCATGAAAAGAACCAGGCTTAAACGTCTTGTTTCATTGAGTTCTCATATTAGAAAGTGAAAAATCTACAGAGGGGATTTTGGATTACTTATTAAATATTTGAGTAAAGTAAATCTCACAGAAAATTCAAATTTCTCCCCAATTCTTTGAATTAAAACTTGAATTAGAATGTTGTTCATTTCAAGACTGTAAAGTTTGGTGTATGTGGGTGCTACTTTAAAATGAGACTGGTAGACTGGAGACATTGAGTAAAACTTGTGACTGCGTGTTGGGTCCAAAGACAAAAAATATGCAAAAGAAGGAAGAGATCTGCACTGCAGTTCTTTGAAGCTCCCCTTTTTTTAATTTTATTTTAATGACCTCACAATGTGACATTTTGGGTCGAGCCCTTCTTCAGACATGATCTTTAAAATGCCGTTTGAAATGCCAATGCCCCATATAACTTGATACATTAAAATAATAAAACATGTTTCGGTGCAGAGTGCAGAGTTGTGTAGTGTCCACATGAAATCTTGTATGTTAAGAAACCAAAGTGACCAAAAAACAACAACAACAACAACAACAAAGAAAACATTTGTTCTGCCTGTACTGTCTCCCCTTTAGAACATGAACAGAGCCTATATGAACAGGGGAGGGCATCTGACACAGTCTTAGTCAGAGTCAGAGAAGGCGGGGTCATGTCCGTGATTACTGTGGTTCTGTGGTGAAGACTTGGTTATTGTGCTCACCTTTGGAAGAGCTCCACCATATGTTCCCCCGCGTCTCCGTGACTTGATTAACTCATTACCACATTACCATGAGTCACGCCGAGCGCTGCCTAGCACAATTAGAGGCGGGCGTGAAGCACCGGCGTGTCCTTGGCCTCCGGTTCCGCTGCCTGACGCACGTTAGCAGATTTGGCTCAGTGATTGACATATCAATACACGCCCAGGTGGATTAAAGGCCCGATCAATGTTCAGAGTGCAGCCGCAGAGGAGGGGGAGGGGGCTCGCACAGTGTACACAGACACTGAGGGGGTTATGTGTCTTGCCCAAGGACACAACAACAGCATTTGACTTTTGGCCTTTGATAACATTCTAGTTGCTAGGTAACACATGCCATGGAACTCCCTCAATATATATATCTTCATTTGGTTAAGTTTGGGGCTTTGGCACATGGATTTCTTGTCCCACCTGTAACAAAATGCCCAAGATTTAGAGAGTGTAACTATGTCATATCTGCTGCCATGTCCAGGTAGTTATAACAAAAACAAACAAACACACACACACTCAAAGTTTTAGTAAAATCTTAAATTAAACAATGCTAATGATTAAATTCAAGTGGTAGCTCTCAGAATAGGAGATCTTTGACAGTGTAACAGTTACTTGAGTAAAAGTTGTGTTGACAATATGAAATGATTTGAACATTTGTGTTTCTTACACCACTACATGACATCACTGCAAAAGACTAAATCTAGTCAAGTTAAGACGACTTGAATTAAGAAAGTTTTATCATGATTTGAGTAAATTTCGCTTGGCAAGTAAAATGATCTTCCAGTGGATTAAGGGACTAAGACTTTGTGTACTTAAAAGATGAAAATACATCTTGCTACAACAACTTTTTGCAATAAACCAAATTGAATGTTTCTTGAATTAAGAAAGACACATATTCCATTGGTAGATTATTTTACTTGTCAAGTTGAATCTGCTCAAATAAAATCAAATTAAATTTAAGGCAAGGGCGAGTACTTCCTGATTATTGGCTGCATCAGAACAATAGCTTTGCTGATAGTGTGTGTGCTTCCTCCACATGAGTCGTCTGTGTGGTGTTTTACTTCACGTGTACGAGACACGGCACCAGCTCATATTGTATTAGACCGACGATAATGACAGTGGGGGCAGTGGCCCTACACAGAGTCAAAGGCTTTTTGAGTGACAGGTACGTGATGACAGGGGCGTGCTGACAGGCGCCTACACCTGCCGTGGTGCCGCTGCTCCCTATGTGTAGTTAATGAGACAGACGCAGGTAAAGCTGGTTAAGCCCTGCACTCTGGAGAGAGAGGACACTATAGGTTATGACATTTACATGATGATTTCAGATGGAGGACAGGGGCCGATACAAACCTGCAGGAGAGTGTCTGTGTTTGAAAGAAACCTCCAAACTGAAAATCAATGTGGGAAGTTAGTTTTTTTGTCAGGGACTAAAATCTTGCAACATTGAACTTAAGTTATTTCAGCTGACAAGAATCATTCTTTTGTGACTGAAAAATACCACCAATTTAGACGCCACTGTGGGAAAAAAACAAAAAACAAAAACAAAGTCAAACTCTATAGCTGATTTGTGGAACCCAAAACATGCACAATAGGTCAAATCCTCCAGCTACGAAAGTCCGAGCTCAAGTTCTGGAGATGGGTCCAAGCTCCTCTCAAGTTTTCCCAGCAGAATTAAAGGTCAAATGCAGAGGACAAGTTTCCCTATGGGGTCAATAAAGTGTGCTGCAACTTCTAGAGAAGACATTTGTGTTTGTCCTCGAGTTTATTTTTAAACTACAGACATTCCTCAAAGGTAGTCTGCACTTTTTTTCAATTCATACAGTTACATAATAGTTACATTTTCTCTACCTATGTTTATGCAAATGTAAAATGATAATACAAAACTCTTCATTGTCTTAAAAATTACATCATTTTTCCCTAGTCTTTTGTATAATTTTACATACTTTGGCAGTTCAAAAATATATTTAATTAAATTAAGATTTATATTTTATTCATTTATTGTTCTCAGTAATGCTGGATAAATCAGCTCTGCAGATTATAGACGACATTATGACATCCTTAAAGGTGCAGTGTGTAAGTCGTCTGGTGGACGGTGGTCTAGTCTGTCTCCATGGTGATTACTTTCCCTGAGATTAATGCCATTAAATGTATCTATTTTGATTTCATTAAAGCTGTTGTATTGCTCTGAAATCTTTTGCATTCTTACTGTGATCATGCTCGCCTCTCCTCAGATCTCACCTGTAACTAGACTTGTCAGGTGACATCATCTTCTGCTCTGCTGCATTAATGCTATACTGTGGAATATTCCAGACAGATTAAAGTTTTGCAACATTAGCTGATGTTTGACTTTGTGTTGGTTTACATTGTCAGCTCAGTGCAGATGAGCTTTTTATGAAAACGTGAATGAAGTGACAGTGCCAGAGCACAATCAGGAGCACAGAGTTCTGTGCACAATGAGGATCTGTGTTAAGAATAGACTTGGGTTCTATTCATTTGTATGGATGTAATGCATTGTAATGTAAAACAGCACAATGGCAGAACAAGGCAGTGCTATAATACAACATAATATAATAGAAAAGTGAAAAGCGCTGACTCCTCGGTGGCTTTATTAAACTGTCAGTGTCTCAAAAACACAACGAGAAGAAATCGGATCATTCTGCTTTAAATAAAATATGCAGGACTCTGGCATTGTCGTACACATTGTCCCAAAGGGTAAAGCCGTCATTATGTATGGTCCCTGTGTCCTTGGGCAAGGCACTTAACCACAGGGGCTGTCAAAATGATCAATTAGTCAATACTAATTTTGTAACACATTGTAACAAGTACTGACACTGAGGCCAGCACCAAAATATAGATGGATAGATGGATGTGGATATAGATATCATTTTGAAAGTGAAATATGAATAAAATGTCCTTACTGCGAGCGGGCTTGCATTTCCACAAACCTGACTTCTGAAATGTTGTTCCTTTGCTTATAATCTTCTACACTATGGCATAAAATGGGTCAATGTTTATGGAGAATGCTGTGAAAATATGGATTTAACTTTTGATTTACAGAAGAAATCGTGTGTGTGTGTGTTGGTGGTGGTTGGAGGGGCTGGTAGCACAGACTGGCAGCCTCACTTTTGTTTGTCTGTCCCAGGGCAGCTGTGGCTTGTTAAAAACCATACCACCTCAGAGCAGGAGCTGGTCGCTGACTCAGACTCTGGTCGTGTGTGTGTCTGCGCTCACACTCGGAGCGCGAGCAGCTCCTCTGTGAATGTGACACGAGCATAAAGTGAAATGGATGAATAATGTAATGTAAATGGCTTTGAGAACGTTGAAAGGCGCTGTATAAATTCAAGACTTCATAAATATGGATGTTGGTTTAGACGTGGACGGAAAAACAAGGAGAGGAGGAGGTGAGCACAGGAGCACAGGCCTGTAGAAGGAACAGAGAGGGAGAGAGGGAGGTCAGGGTCGTGCCACAGGGGTGCAGTTAGCACCACCTAACTAGAAGGGCTGGGGTTCAAATCCCGGTCCTGTGTGAATAGTGGATATGGTGTTCATATTCTAGACTTGTATGTGGTAATTCCAGCTGGAGGGCAGGGGCTCATTTGAAGCTTTGAAGCTGATGTCTTTAATGTGGTTTGTGCTGTTAAACAAGTTCATCTCAAATAACATCACAGTCACAAACTGACCAGCATTAGCCAAACGTTTTTCACTGAGTCACTCTCACCTTTTTGTTGTAAATCAAACTCCTAAACAGGACCATGAACTCATCACAGGCTCCTGAAAATGTTTGTATTTCTTCTTCTGACAGTGTTTGCTCATGTGTGTGTGTTTCACCATGGTAAGTGCTGAACATTCCACCATAGACATACATGTAGAATATGTACCAATATAATTCTACGGGAGTTTCATCCGCCCATTTTCTTCCGCTTACCTGGGGCCAGACTCCCAGACTTCTTTCACCCTGGACACTTCCTCCAGCTCCTCCAGGGGGACCCTAAGACGTTCCCAGACATAAGACATAAGTCCATCCAGTGTGTCCTGGGGCCTCCTCCCGATGGGACATGAACACCTCCCTCCAGGAGGCATCAGAACAGCACCCCTCCCCAGAACCCTTCAGCTGCTCCTCTCAACGTGGAGGAGCTCCTCCCGTGTGACTGAGCTCCTCACTCTATCTCTGAGGGAGTGCCCGGCCACCCTGCGGAGGAAACTCATTTAGGCCGCTTGTATCCAAGATCTCATTATTTCAGTCATTACCCAGATCTCTCTTTTTTTACTTTATTTAAACTGACATTAATATACACATATACACACACAAACAAGGGTAAATAAAAAAAAATAAAAACATTTAAAAAAAAGAGGTGACTAAACTTAAAATTTTGCCCAAATACAAATTTTATTCCTTAAAGATGATTATGAATAGTGTTTTACCATGTTACACTGGAGAGGTTTGAGATGTCTTCCACTGATGTTGGAGTGTTTTAGTGATCTCTTCTGGGTCATATTCAAACACTCATTGTGTGCAAATCTCAGCCTACAAATAAAATGTATTTATTACATTTACAAAAGCATGATACAAAACAAATGTCCAGTCGTTTCATTTGCTGCATACTGATTGGGTTGTGATGTTGCTCTGAAGGGGGAGTGACTTAGTGCAGGGAGCGAAGAGAGTGGAGACTTAAAGCATCACGAACATCTTAACACATTGCTTTTGGTGAATGTAACATATTCAAAACAAAAAGAAAAAGTAACCTGGTGATGTAAATATATTATGTGTTAGTAAAAAGTAAAACAGTATATTCTCTGTCAGCACTACACAGTCTATTTGTATGAAGGACATCCAGACTTCACTTGGAAGTCAATGCAATTTCATATTAGCCTATTCCAAATGAGTTGTGGTTTAATCCTCCACATCTAAATATAGTTGAAGTTGTCCTATCACTATTCCTCCTAAAGAACATGCCCTGACAGATCACACATGACAGCTCTATTAGCTCTGGTTCTGCTCTAATCGAGCCTCTGATTGAAGTGCTGTACCACGCCAATACCAGCAACTCCGCTCAAGTCAAATGACATGTCAAAGCCCACATTTCCTTCTCCTTACACGTGAGGACAAGGGGCAACAGTACCACCATGTGTTAGAAGTTCTATTATCAAGGTACACGGTGTAAGTTTCCGGCTGGATGGTCGTGTGTCTGCTTGTCTCTGTGGATATGTGATGTTTGTAGTGGTTCCTCACTTACCTTATACATTCTGAACATCCGAAACATTCACCAGGAGGATTTTACAAGCTCTTTTCACAACTCTCACACAACAGATAACGTGCACCTCCTGATTATCAGGAAATATTATGCTTTCTAATGAGACGCAGAGAGTACACAGAGAATACACAGAGAGTATGCAGAGAGTACACAGAGAATACACAGAGAGTATGCAGAGAGTACGCAGAGAGTACACAGAGAGTACACAGAGAGTATGCAGAGAGTATGCAGAGAGTACACAGAGAATACACAGAGAGTATGCAGAGAGTACGCAGAGAGTACACAGAGAGTATGCAGAGAATACACAGAGAGTATGCAGAGAGTACGCAGAGAGTACACAGAGAGTATGCAGAGAATACACAGAGAGTATGCAGAGAGTACGCAGAGAGTACACAGAGAGTATGCAGAGAGTACACAGAGAGTACACAGAGAGTATGCAGAGAGTACGCAGAGAGTACACAGAGAGTATGCAGAGAATACACAGAGAGTATGCAGAGAGTACGCAGAGAGTACACAGAGAGTATGCAGAGAGTACACAGAGAATACACAGAGAGTATGCAGGGAGTACACAGAGAGTACGCAGAGAGTACACAGAGAGTATGTAGAGAGTACACAGAGAGTACACAGAGAGTACACAGAGAGTACACAGCTTGTACACGCTGTGAGCAGACTTGCCTCTCCATAGATCTGCCCTGTACTCCAGCAGACAGTAGTTCAGTTGGTTAAGGTCAGCGCTTTTAACACCACTTCCAACCTGAACAATGTGGTGAACGCTGTTGTTTTTTCATTGGGCAAGACACTTTCCTTCAGTATGTGTGTACACTGGTGTATGAATGGCTTGGTGTGTTTGCATTGAAGGTATATATGCTGTTGTTGTTGTTATTTTTTTTTTTTTTTTTTGTTTATTTATTTATTTATTTCCCTTCAGTCAAGTAACATAATTATTAATCATCTTACAATGATTTAACACAGAAATTATGCATAGCACTAAAGTTAGGAGTTTAGATTGAAGTTTTAACACTTATTTTGCCAAACTCTATTAACATACAGAACAAGATACAAGACAGCAGAACTACTTAAAGACCAAAATTAAACAAAACAAAAAAAAACTCCAAACAAATTTTTTATGAGTGCAGAAAAGTCCTGCCCCTCTGTCCCGCCTCAGCCCCACCTCAGCCCCGCCCCTCTGTCCCGCCTCAGCTCACCCTTCTGTCCCACCTCAGCCCCGCCCCTTTGTCCCACCTAAGCCCCGCCCCTTTGTCCCACTTAAATCCCGCCCCTCTGCCCCGCCCCTCTGTCCCCTCGGTCCCGCCCCTCTGTCCCGAGGCGCTTCCTCCTAATGAGCTTTGGACAGAGCAGATATGATTTATGGAAATTAAAATAACGCGGCGCTTTGATCATGGAGCCATGTGAAGCAACCAGAGACCACAGCCCGCATCCAGTCTGCTCTCTCTCCCTCTCTCCCTCTCCTCTATCTGCCTCTCTCTCTATCTCTTATCACTCTTCTCACGCCATCCTGCTCTGCCTCTCTCGCTTTCGCTCATCTATTTCTTTTCCTCTCTTCCATCTCTCTTTGTAGCACAACCCTACCTCTTCCCCTCATATCTCTCTCTGTCTCTCTCTCTTTCTCTGCTGAATCTGCTTTCCCCTGGGTGAGTGAGAGAGAGATGGAGAGATGGAAAGATGGATAGAGAGAGTGAGAGATGCTTGTAGTGTACTGTGTTGGTGTGGTAAACTCAGTCGTAGTGAGACATAGTCCACATATCCCCGATAATTAAAAACTCTGTTAACATTCAGGAGACTCTCCAACTTTCCTCACCAAGAATTAGTCTTTTTCTAACAGGGCCGCTCTCTGTTAAACTGCTTTAAATCTTGAAACCTCAATAACAGAACAAAGTGGTTTTGTAAAACACATCCAAACTACAAAAAGCCAGATTAAAGATGCACTATGGAACTTTTCAGGATCAGCATGGATGTTACTGTTTAGCCTAGATTGTACCACAGTATGATTCTTTATCTCCCTGGAGACCGCCAAGTGACACCATCAGGCCCAGTTACAGGTCAGATCTGTGGAGAGGTGATCACACTCCTTAGTTCACAAACTCATGAGCATCTGTTTTGACATGCTCCTGCTGTAAGGCTCCAATTCTCCCAGCAGCAGATGGACCAATCACCAGTGTTGGGAAGGTTCCTTTTAAAATGTATTCCCCTACAGATTACAGATTACATATAGCAAAATATAGTTTGTAACATAATCCATTAAATTACTTAAAGTGAGTAATGTAATCTGAATACTTTGGATTACTTGATTTGCTGTAGAGAAGCAAAGACTAGGATATCGTAACATAAGTCTGCTAAAAGACAATAAAAAAGCACAATCTTTACTTAACCGTATTAAAAATATTATTGATAGAAGACGAGGAGACACGGTCCGTGCAGCATGATTTAGTTCTGTTAAATCCTGTTTTAGACCTGGTTTAGTCCTGGTTTAGACCTAGTTTAGACCTGGTTTTGGACCTGGTTTAGACCTGGTTTTAGTCCTACTTTAGTCCTACTTTAGTCCTGGTTTAGTCCTGGTTTAGACCTAGTTTAGACCTGGTTTTAGACCAGGCTTAACACTGGTTTGGACCTGGGTTTAGACCTGGTTTTAGTGTCCGGCAATGAGTGGAATTACTGAAAAAAAATAAAATAAAATACCGCCATGTAACCCATTTATTTCAACAAAGTAACTGTAATCCAATTACAATTTACTGAAACAGTAACTGTAACTGATTACAGTTACTCATAATTTTACGTAACTCGGTACATGTAATCGGTTACTCCCCAACACTGCCAATCACACAGAGATACATGCAAGATAGTTTAATGCCACACTGTGGAAAATTCTAAGCAAAGCAAATACAAACAAGCAGATGAAGAACAGTTACACAGTGTGACTTACATTATACATGATACAGATTATTAGTATACATTAAATAAATGTCATTAAATGAATCTACATTTACATTTTAATCACACAGTGTACATATGAGTGACACATGATTCATTCATGTTTGAGGCCCCTAACCTCCAGTCTGATTCATCAGCCGATTTCACTTCGTACAAACCTTGTGACCTCGCAGTGTTAATTCGTTCGCTTGACAGTAGGCAGGTTCTTTTTATTATTTAACCAATCGCTGTTATTTGGTCGTGATGTATGTAATGCACTACTAACGGGGCTAACTGGTATATTAAACTTTTCCCAAATCCTGTAGGAATAAGGACAATGAAGTCTTTCCCCTTCATAAAATTCACCAAATATTCTCTTTGTTCCTGCTTTAAATCCTTGATGTATGAATGTATGGATGGTGCCCAAACTCGTACTTCTGGCGTTTTTGCAAACCGTCTAGTGCAGACATGTCAAATTCAGGCCCGGGGGCCAAATTTGACCCGCGATATAATTATATTTGGCCCACAAGATCATTTCAAATATGTATTAGAGCTGAGCTCCGGCTACAGATAGTCTATACCAGGGGTGTCAAACTCATTTGGTCCGGGGGCCGTATCCAACCGACTTTGATCCCAAAGGGGCCGAATCAGAAAACTCATGTCATATAAACCCCAAAAATAACAATAAGTTCAAATATTTGTGCAGAGAAACACAAATCTTTTTTAATTGATGAACTCTTTCTTTAACAAAATATTATATTATGAACATCCTGAAACTTTAAGAAAAATACAATTTCAACACAATGTTTTAACATGAACTTGTATAAAATTAACTTGTAGAAATAGGAATAAGTAAATTTTTGTTGTAAAATCCTGCACTCGGCTCCACTTTTCTCATTTTAGACATTTTTCTGATGAGGGTGTCACGGTCAACAGTCAAAACGATCATCCTTTAAGAGCGTTTGGAAAGAGACAAGTCTTCATTTGTGCTGCTCTGGTGGGAGGGGCCACGTACAGAGACGCTGGAGATGCTGCTGTGATAAACACCACAGAAAATTAACAAGATTTTAATAGAAAATATAATTAAAATATTTTAGTAGAAAATCAGCCGAGGGCCAGATTTCAGAGGTCGCATGTTTGACACCTGTGGTCTATAGAGACATGATTTATTTTAAACGTTGTTATTATTTTATATTTTGCTTGTTCTGGATTCAATGTTTAAGCAGAACTATTATTAAGATATGCCTTTATTAGTCCCACACTGGGGAAATTCTAGTGTTGCAACGCGCAATTTTGGAACAGCAGGAAAAGGTAACATACAAGAAAACAGATAATAAAACATTTATTTTAATAAGAAAAGGTTTAACTACTGTAAATGTACTGTAAAAGTTTAAATACTGGAAGAAGAGAAAACAAGCAGATGTTGTTGACATTTTTGAATAAATATTTAGTTTGGCCCATGACTTAGTCTCAGTTTTAAATTTTGGTCTCTGTGAATTTGAGTTTGACTCTCCTGGTCTAGTGTTTTCTGATTCCTGATGTAGTCGCTGGAGAGAAATGAATTTGAGCAGAGGCACTAGGTGGCACCAGCCTGACTACCTAACCTCTGTACTGTGTTCAGTGTGAGGCTTGAGTGCTCAGAAAAATGCTGTTTTCACTTCACTCTTATCTCCACCCACTTCTGTCTATGATTTATTCCACAAAGTCCAACTGTGGGTCAAACATCAAAAAAAAAAAAAGTCACATAGACTTTCTGCATGCAAATGAAGATTGATGTTTGCTTTGTTGTTGCTGAAATCAGTTTAAAAGTCACTACCTGTGTGTGTTTTTAAGTCTAACATGATCATTTATTTTGAACAAACTCTAAAATGTTGTGTGTATGTTTTGTGTGTGAGTTGAGTAGTAAAACACAGAAAGAGCACACGTGTGTTTAAAGCCGTGACAGTGTGAGACGTGTTTACAGTTGTTGTGACTGTGGTAATGTTGTTTCCTCTTCCACCTCTCCTCCGTCTGTGCTCACTTCAATCAGCACCTGACTGTGAAGACGCGCTCCTGTTTTTCTGCCTCACAATCATGTCCTATTAGCATTAGCACATTAGCATTAGCACATTAGCATTAGTGCATGAGCAAAGATCCAGTGGCGGTGTACCTGTGGCTGTGCTGCTGTCTTATCTCCCCGTCACATGGCTACTCCCCGGTGGCATTTAGATCCACATCTGATCCTCTTACATAAGCGGCCCTGTCACACACATGTGAAACCACAACGAATCACTATTAACATATTTGACTCATGGCATTTTAAAGTCCACTGCAGAGCTGGAGATGCTGTGAAGGACATTAGAGGACTTTGTTTGAGTATGTGTTTAAATATACAGAAGCTCTAAACCAGGGGTGTTCACACTTTTTCAGCATGTGAGCTACTTACAAAATGATCAAGTCAAAATGATCTACCTAATACAAAGCCAAACAAACTGCACTGAAACACTCTGTGCCCCTTTTTTGGACCCTCACCCACAGTTTGAGAACCCCTTCTTTAAGAGAACTTCCTCTGGCACTTTACACAAAACTGTGAAAAAAGTGAAGGAAGATTTTTAAATCTGTTTTTTAAAGTTCCAAACTGGAGTTTCATTCTTTTCTGGTTTTGCAGTGATATTTACCAGCCTCTGCACATTTACCAAACCAAACGCACATCGTGACAAACACAGATGCATTTGTGCACTTTTGTTCGACAAACTTCAGCCAAATGTGACAGTAGGTCTGTTCTGTAGATCCGCTCTATGCTGTAGACCTGCTTTGTGCCAACACTGTAACACAAATTTAGACTTGTTTTTGCTTCACGTTTGGTCTTGCTCTTCTAATCAGCCGCACTGTGGGAGGGGCTTGTGTTGGCTGTACGCAGGAAGGAGCGAGAGCGTGAAAAGGCGAGGGGCGGCGTGCTGACGTGAGGCAGATGGACAGGTAGGATGTTTAGGAAGTTGAACCTGCCCTGTGATGCACGCTGGTACACGAGGGCACACGCTGTTGCAGACGAGCCGTGCATAGGGAGCGTGTGTGTTTGTGATGTGCCGTAGAGTCTCCGCAGGTTTCAAATGAGCGCACAGGCTGCACTGAGACGCCCCACACGCTCCTGCACCCGCTACAAGTTTATTACCAACAGCAGCGGCTGTAATGAAATATGATCACACTTGTTGAGTGTCAGACCTTGAGTGAGAGACAAGACCGAGTCCAAACGCGATCAAGTCCGAGACGAGACACGGCGATCTACCCACACGACCTTGGCGATCGACTGGTAGATCGCGATCGACGTATTGAGCACCCCTGATCTAAACGATGCCACAGTGAAAGCAGTAAACCATCATTAATGATATGATGGTTTAGATCCGTTTCATATCTCCAGGACCACATCTGAAACATTACTGAGTGACATGGTAAAAAGTCACATTTATATGGCACTTTTCTAACTTCAACCACTTTTACATGAAGGAACCCAGTCACACACACACACACACACATCAGTGTACGCAGACACTGGGGGCAGGGGGTCATGTCTGTAGGAGCTGGAATCTCTAACCTGTGAGTCAGTGGGTGTTTCAACTCAGACTTAGACAAATTTATTGATCCACTGGTGAAATGACTTGGACACATTCACTCACACATCACAATATAATATAAAAACAAAGAGCGAAAATATAAAAAGGTAATAATACATCCTAAATAACAGCAAGAGACAGGTGTCAAAATAAGACATAATTACATAAATGTCAAAATAAAATAGAAATAGAAGTCATAAAATATAAAATCAGAGCTTTATACAAGAGCTCATAGAAAGACTGTGCATAAATGATATGATGACTGACAAGACACAGGGTTATCTGTTACATAAAGGTGAGTTGTTATACAGTTGTAGGGAGTATTATCTGTTACATAAAGGTGAGTTGTTATACAGTTGTAGGGAGTATTATCTGTTACATAAAGGTGAGTTGTTATACAGTTGTAGGGAGTATTATCTGTTACATAAAGGTGAGTTGTTATACAGTTGTAGGGAGTATTATCTGTTACATAAAGGTGAGTTGTTATACAGTTGTAGGGAGTATTATCTGTTACATAAAGGTGAGTTGTTACAGTTGTAGGGAGTATTATCTGTTACATAAAGGTGAGTTGTTGTACAGTTGTAGGGAGTATTATCTGTTACATAAAGGTGAGTTGTTATACAGTTGTAGGGAGTATTATCTGTTACATAAAGGTGAGTTGTTGTACAGTTGTAGGGAGTAATGTTTATGTCAACAGCGGGATTTGACTTTCAGATCAGAAAACAAGCCCTCCTGTCCACCAACTGAACTACTGCCTCCCCAGCAGCTCGGGTTTATTACGTCATGTCATAGGACTAACTTTATTCAGTAATATTTGTGAGTTCACAAACTCACGAGAATCTATATTCAGAGGTTCAAACTGGCCCAGTGGTGGTCGCAGCACTCGGAACACCTCCTGAGGGAGGCGCCCAGGAGGCATCCGGAACAGATGCTCAAACCACCTCAGCTGCTCCTCTCGACGTGGAGGAGCAGCGGCTTTGGTTCAAGCTCCTCCTGCGTGACTGAGCTCCTCACTCTATCTCTAAGGGAGCGTCCAGCCACCCTGCAGAGGAAACTCATTTTGGCCGCTTGTATCCACAATGTATCGTCCTTTCAGTCATTACCCAGAACTCATGACCATAGGTGAAGGGAGAAACGTAGATTGAGCGGTAAATCAGGAGCTTTACCATTCAGCTCAGTTCCCTCTTCACCACAACAGTTTAAGGCCATGGCTCTTGATTGGAAAAAGGTGGCTTGCCCTCTCTGGGTGGGTGGGGAGTCCCTGCTTCAAGTGGAGGAGTTCAAGTATCTTGGGGTCTTGTTCATAAATTTGGTTCATTTGGGGGACTGACAAACATACTTCATTTTATTTTAGTGTCAGTAGAGACTATTGTATTTGTGAAAAATGTGCAGACAATAAGCACTTTGCACTTTTTGTGCATTTGTGTGTGCTTTTGTCTCAGCTGGATGTAACGAAAGTTTGTTTTTGGCTTATTTACTGTTCTGACCTTTCGACCATATTCATGATGATGCTTTATGTTTTCTGATCACTTTTAGCAAGAGCAGGTTTACAGTGATCATGTGTAGAAGTCAGTTCAGAGTGCTGCACATGTCAGTGTGGTGTGAACCAGGTGAACATAGGACATCATGGAGCATTAATGACCTACATGTAACAAAAGGGGAGTGTTATGGAGATTCAGCTGAACCCTTGCAGTTAAAGCTGTCCATATCTCCTCTGCATATGCTGCACTGAGCCGCACACATGCATACAAAAGCATATGTTATTGCTATATTCAATGAGTCTAGTAGAATAGTGCCTCTTGTGCTTCCCTGTCACGTCCGCTCTGGCATTTCAATACAACATCAATGATTCTGGGCCATTTCTCCCCTATACACCAAGGCCCAGTCCTTCCCCACGGCCCTCTCTCCTGCAGGCTCCAACAAACACTGGGAGGTGAACGGGCCAAGCTCCCAGCTCCATCGCCCTGAGTGGGTGGTCTCCTTGTGCATATTCTACCCCAGTTCTGTGCATATCTTTCCCCGCGGTGCTCTGAGGAGTCAACAAAACCTATACTCCAACCAAACACAAACTCCTTCCAGCTTTGAAAACCACAGCCAATTAGAGCGGCTGTTTACAATCGCAGGAGCATTCATCCGGCCTGGAAAAACAAGTTGTCAGGGAGCGGGCATTTTACACCGCGCTGGATAACAAAGCGACGCTAATAAATACAGCGCTGTGTTGAGTCAGGAGAGACTCGAGATCCAAGGCTTTAGGCTCTGAGCGAGTGCGAGAGTGGAAAAAGGGAGGTGGAGAGGTGGAGGAGAAGGGGAAGGGGAGGAGGAGGTAAGGAACTGATGGATGGAGAGTCAGAGCAGCTGCACTGTGGAGCAGGACTGTCAAAAGTATCAGAATCAGATAATATTTGATACTAAAACTAGTATTGAAACTACATTTGAGCAGGTTTATTAGTATAAGAGAGTTATGTAGTGTTTTTCCAATATGCCACTATTTAGATATTGACGTCTAATTGTCAGAGGAGCAGTGTAAATGCCTCTCTAGATGCTGCACTAGTTATCCAAACAGCTAAACATGGACCCAGAAGAAACTTCACAGACAGCAGCTGACTTTGGTGAAATTTACTGGCTCCAGCTTTTTTTTTTGTGAAACTGCAACAATAAACACATATAGAAATAGCCATTATTATCAGTGCCAGATAATTTACAAATTATGAAAAAGCATCAGCAATTAAAGTAACACTCAGTGAATTAAATCAGTTAGCATAACAGTTAGCATCACAAAATTAGCATATGAATAAGTTGCATAACAATGGCGTACCAAAAACGTGCTAACTAGTACATTTCAAACACAAAAGACAATATTACATGTGTATAATCATGTTTTACCATGTAATACTTACAAACAATGCTTAAACAAACACCAAAAAGAAACACCAGAACCGAAGGGCGGCCGTTTTGCTGAAGTGAGGCCTGAACAAGCTTCCAGGTTCCAAAATGGCCGCCCATTCAAGTAGACGGGCTGAGCTCAATGGCGCATGATCTCAGATTCGCCTTTAGCACGGCTATTTCTGGTGGCTGTGGGTCGACCGAGCATGTGCAGTAGTGCTCGCACGCACGGAGCGTGGCCTCGTGTATCACGTGATCGCTTTGACCAATCAGAGTGAGCGGAGCAGAGTGTAGCTGAAGCTAACGATTATAAAGTGTTTTTTAAGACAACTGAAGGATTTTGAGCTAAGAAAAAGTGTATGATCTAAAAAAAGGTAAAAATCGCCACAAAATCTGACATGTTTGAAAGTTGTCGGTCCCTGTCAGACGAACACGAGCAGTTTGTGATTACATTGTGCTCTATGAGAAAAATCTTCTTTCGGCCCATGGGACTTTTTCCGTTGTAGAACCAGTGAGTGTCACTACGTCAACTGGAGGCAGATACAAGCAGGAATACTGTATCCAGTTATTTTAATAGATCCATGGGTCTGAACAACAACTTCCTGTCTAACTTTCTTCTACTACTACTATTACTACAGGAGTAAATTAAAGCAACTACTAGCTGGCGTAATTTAGCAAACAATAAACATATCAAATACAGTAAACATAACAAGCGGCATAAACATTATTTTTCAACCGTCCCACTACTCTGACTTTTTTTGTTTTTTTCTTCATTTCTGAGTTGCGTCACTTTACTATTTCTCAAACATTCAGTTTTTCTGACATGAATTATATTAATGTGATATCTTTATACTTTGCGCTCCCATATATCATAAGATGCTTGGGCCGGTGCTTGGGCACTTGATTAGAGAATACTTGGGCCACAGAGGAAGTCAAGGATGTCAGACAGTGGGAAAATGTCCTAACTGATAGCCGTGGGAAACAGTCTTTTAAAAAATAGCATAGACCAACCTTCGGGAAACACCATAAAGCCTAAATAAATAACCAACCGAGCTCAATGAGAACTGACTTTATTACTCACCTCTTGTAAAGTGCAAAAGTTCAAAATCTGAAAGAGCCAATATGAGCTCAGAAGTACGGCCAGGTTTATCAAAAAGAAAATCAGAACAAACTTTATGACATTTTGTATTTCTGTTAAAGGGGTGGAGCTCTGGAACAACTGCACAGAAAACCTCAAACTGTGCACCACTCTCTTCCACTTTATAAAGAAGTTTAAATGTTTAACTCTGGACAGATACATGAATCTGGTTTAACATTCACACTGGAGTCACATACAAGTAGCATTTAATTGGAAATGTGAACGACCTCGCAAAAAAATTGGATTTCACAAAAAAAAATCGGAATTGAGCATTAAGCCCTGCAGTCTGAACGTAGTCTAAGACACACGGGAATAGAAAAGAAAGTCTAAAGATTTAATGTTGAAAATCACATTCTATTGTCTGTGTGCTCCTATGGTCAAACAGCTTCCTTATGTGCAATGCGTGTGTGTGTGACTTTTTACTATTCTAAAGGTATCATGTTTTGTTTTGAATTATTTAAGGGTAATTTATGCATTTGAGCAGAATCTTGCCCCAGTACAGATATTGTTTAAGCAGCTCTGGAGGTCAAAATAAGTCTGCTACGTGCTGTCTGCACCTACACCACCACCACTACAACTAGAAAGGAAGTCAAGTCTGTAGTACAATCTAGCGTTTGATATATAATAGTGCCTTTGGGCAAAACACTTCACACACTTGGCCAATTTATCACATATTTGGGGACGTATACATATACAGGACATACAGTTAATTTGCTCTAATAACTAATAAGTGATATTTTCTGAAGTCCATATTGGGGATGGGGATGATTAGTTGACTAATCGATAATTGATCATTAAGTCGATCATGTTAATTTTTAATCGACAAACTGAATGTAGGTTGCTGTGAGTAGCGTAGTGTAAAGAGATGAGGCTGCGTCTGACACAAACACTGGAGTTGTGCCTCACAGTCCCACATTTGGGCTCTGGCTCCTTGGAGACACTGTTCCACTCAGTGTGTTTACAGCACATCAGTGTCCCGGGTATGATCGGGTTTTTGAGTGTCCCAGTTTCATCCTGGTGCATGTAAATGCATTATCCCGATTACTGCAACAAAAAGTTGAGTCACATGTGTCCAAAAGACAAACACTTTTCAGTCTTTTTATCACAACAGAAGCAAAATAAATAACATGACCAACATAAATAAAGTGAGTGAAATGATGTTAAATAAAGAGCTGTGCTAAACCTGCACATGTCTGATCTCTGAAAACATGAACCATCTCCAACACAACACACACACAGAACACACTCACCATCATCATCAACCAATCAAAAATTGATTGTTCATTCTTCTGGTGATCGATTAAGAACATTTAATCAAATGCCCATCACCAGTCCATATCCATAATGTTGTTGTGACAAAATTAACTGAACCAACTGAATGATCACTCGAAATACAGACTCGGATACTGAAATTGAATTGCAAACATAACACTTAGTCAAAAAAAATGAGCTCACAGTGATTATTCCAAACCGAGATAAATGACCTGTTCCAGACCCATGCTCCCAGTCCTTGTGTCAGATGTGTCCCTGACCTGAGGCCCCCCGCTGGGACTGTCCTTCCAGCCCCGGACACACACCCCGAGGACAGTTCAGCCTCATCTCGTCTAATCAAACCAGTCAATACGACAACTGCAGAGACCAGCACCAGCCTGTGGTCCTGAGACTCACACAAGAATACTCTGCTCATGACTGAAACCAACTCTGTAGTCACATCCAACTCACTGATTATGCTTTTAAAATCCTATATATTACACACTATTGACTCTTAAGAGCTTTCAGTCATGTTGGAATGTTGTTACTTCATCAAAAACAGACCTGGAGATGTATTATGTTTCATTTACACATGTTTATCATAAATCTGTCTACATCTCTAAAGCTCAAATGCTCTGTTTTACATTGTGATGTCATGAAGCAGTAGTTTTCAAGTGAACCAAGTTAAACCTTTCACCTTTTGTTTAGTAGGAATGGGCAATTCCAGGACTGAAATTATCCAAATGATTCTAGTGAAGATGTATGGAGTTTAAAAACACAGTGGAGCACTTGCTGTATTCAGAAAAGGAGAAAAACAGAAGAACTCCGGCTAAATCTGCTGGTTTTGTGCATTAAACTCCTGTGAATGAAACAAAACACAACTATTGGTGTGTTTGTGATGAGGAAACTGCATTAAAACACAGATCAGAAGACAACAAGTTCAAAATCCAACGAAAGAAAACTCAGGGTATCATAGGGATGTAAAAAAGAAATGTCACCCACAAACTAATCAATACTAGAACAAAATAATTATTGAAATATTGATCTTGATCTTTTAAAACAGCCATTGTCATTTTGGGCGTCTACATTAAGGGAATAAAACAAACAACTCATATTTATACAGAATTGCTTTGTGGTGACTTAATGAACATAGTTAAATCATATAATTAGTAGGAAAATATTGTGATATTGCATCATCAAAAGTCACACAATAATATTCTGGACCATCACAATATACTGAGTTTCACTTCCCTTTGCTTAAATTAATAGTTCTGGTGCAGCAATAGCTAAAAACAGACAGAGGGAACTACATAGAGCATGATCCTTTAATCCAGAGCGCCCTATACACAAATCCACTCAGGTGTCCCAGTACAACTTCAGTAAACTTCAAAGCCACAACACCCGCAGAACACACAAACACACATGGAGCAGACAGAGACCGCACAGCCAAAAACACCCACAGACACACTCATCACTCCACGCTGACGAGGAACAGGAACGGAGGAACGAACTGAAAAAGTGAGTGCAATGTGCCGCTTCTAGACACAACTGAACAACTGAGTCACTGCAAACACTCCGACAATCCAGCGGTCCCAGACAGCACCCTTCCCACACGAAAGTATTAAAATGTAAGAAATTACCAATAACGATGGACAAAACTGAAGTTCTGTTTACCAAGATTAGAATTTCTGTCGAGATGAATGGAGAACTGTGCTTAAAGAGGGGGTATTTTTGGAGCTTTCTCCCATGTTAACATTCCATCGTCTAAAAAAACATGTTTGAAGAGGTTTTAGAGACATCCATGCGTGTTTGAGTAATCTAGCGATCTCTCTGTATGAGATTTCCCCGTAAATACGACAATAAACACAAAAATTCTCCATAAATAATACTAAAACATGACAGAAAACCGCAGTAGTTTCGTTAGAGGGACGCACAGTGATTGTGTTGTGATAGCGCACTGAAGGGGGAGTGACTTAGCAACAACACGGAAACTTATAAAACATGTTAATCTGTTATTGCGGGTGATTATAGCATTTACAAATAATAAAAAGAGCTAAAAATGTGAGGAATGGAACGGAGGAATGAACCGAAAAAGCGAGTTCAACGTGCCACTTCTAGACACAACTGAACAACTGAGTCACTGTGAACACGCCGACAATCCGTTGGTCCCAGACAGCAGCCTCCCTACACCCCACAACTGAACAAAGCCCAGAGTCACCGTGAACGCCACAAACAAACAAAACCACTCACCCATCACACTGTTGGGTTTCCTTTAAAGTCTAGCGTGGTTTATTTGTGAAAAAAGTTCAAAAATAGACAATTTAAAGACAGTACATCTTACAATCCAGAGCGCCTAATAGTGCTATAAACACGGTAATAAAAATGATCACACCGAGAGATGGATTCATTGTGTTGGTGTTTGTGTTGAAAGGCGCTGAAGCCCACCTGATCTTTCCTGTCTTTAAAAACTGAAAATCTGAATTATTTCATTTTAAAGTTTGCCGTGGTCCAAAGTTCTTCCTCACTTATCTTAAACATTCTGAGCATCCTAATTATTCCCCAGCATGAGTTCAGATAAGCTCTTTTCACAACTCTCAGAGACCAGAGTGGAGGTTTCACATCACAGTAAAGATAACAATGACTAGCATGCAAACGTGCACCTGTTTATTTGTACGTATACATTTCTATAACTCTGCCTTATTTGAGGCCAGTCTCTTGTTATTGTTGATACTTATTTTGAATTTATTATATTTTTCTCTTTGTTATTCCAACATTCTCTGATGTGTGAGCTACTGTGTCGAAGTAATTTCCCTTGTGGATCGATAAAGTTTGTCTAAGTCTAAATTGCATTATAAATTAGAAGCAGACAGTACACTGCAGACACTGTTTTGCCTTTAAAGAAATAAAAGCTATTTTCAGTTTGTGCTCTGATTTCAGATAAAGGCACAGTCTTGATATTAACACTGAAACCTTAGATTGTATAAATAAATGGACACAGCTAATCTGTAATATTCCAAAAAGGAAGTGTGCATGGGGGTGCTTCTGGCTCCATCAACTCTGGTTTACTTCTTATTGAAAAGACATTGGCCCTCACTCTGTAACTATGTCAAACTCCTCAGTTTGGTCTTTAAATGTTCAGATTAACCCTCTACATGCTGCATGGAGGAACTCAGAGAGGTACAGTGAGGCCGAATTATTCAAACACTTAAAAACAAATAAAAGTTTAAAATGGATCCTAAAGTGCGCGGGCAGTGAAGGGAGGGTAAAATGCGGGTGACGTGCTCATAGGCACATGCAGCTGCTTTTTGGACGAGTTGCAGTCGGGAAATGGAGGACTCACTCACCCCAAAATAAAGTGTTACAGTAATCCGGCCGGGTGGTTACAAAGGCGTGGACCACTGTTTCAAAGTGCTGACGTGCTGGAAGATGCTTAACTTTGTTTAGCTGCCTAAGGTGGAAAAAAACTAGTCCTTACAACAGAACGAATTTGGCTATCAAGGTTAATATGTGGATCCATTTTAAAACAATCTCAGATTTAGCAGAATGACTGAGGTTTCTCACATTAATAGATGTGACTCCAGCACAACTAGATCCAGACACCATAACCTTTGTTGTAGATTCATTAAAGTGCAGAAAATGTAGTTGTTGTTTTTTTAATCAATCAAACACATTTGGAGTGAGTTTAAAACAAACCCTTCTCTTTTCTTAAGTGGGACATAAATCTGACAATCATCTGTATAGGTGAGTTTCATTGTTGACAAAAGCGCGCGTTGCATGCTGGGAATTATTTTGGTCGGCGGCAAGAAACACTAATTCAACATGACGGACGGAGCGAGAAAGCACGTAAAGGGTATTGATGCCGGTTATTTATCCACTTTAACAGCAGAGGACCCAAGACCATTTGACCAGAAATTGGTCATAAGCATCGACGGACGACAAATCACCCTTTTCAACCCCGACAAAAGGTGGACCAAACCAAATTATTGGTCAGAATCGTCAACTACCTGGACAAATATTCACTTGGGCGATATCCACAATGACTTGGTGGAAACTCCTGGGCCATTCACAGCAGAAAAGATGAAAACCTCCAAGAGTCTCGATGTGTTGTTGAACTTGTTGGAGTCCACGGTTTGTTAGGATCTTCTACGTTTGCTCTGCGAATGTTTGAAAGTCATTTAATTCACCGTTAGCGGTTCTTTTCACTCAGAATACGAAAAAGACATTTTCCTTCTTCCGTGCTTCTATTTGTGCATCCGATAATGCAGCAGGAATTTACCATTAGAGGGGATAAATATGCGAGGTTACACACTGTGTTTGACGGCTACCGTGTTTCTTGCCTCCGACCAAAATATTTCCCAGCATGCAACGCGGGCTTTTAATAACAATGACGTCAGCTGAAACTCGCTTATAGAGCAGTGAAAGGAGATCTCAAGTCTTCACAGAATTGAACCCAGGAGTAACAGATACAAAGAGAAAAGAATAGGGCCTAAAATAGATCCCTGTAGTACCCCGTGCATCAAAGGAGCATAGGAAGATTCAGAATCTCCTAACCAGACACAAAAAGTCCTCCCCTTTAAGTGGGATCTGAACCATTCCAAAGCAGCACCTTTTACACCAGCCCGCTGTTCCAGTCGTGTTATCAAAATATTTCCAAACATCTACCGAGTTTGTGACGTAAGCATGAATAGAGTCTGTATAGAACTCCCTCCAAATGTGCTCCTGTAATCATATGCCTGATGAGCTTCATTTGACTGGAGTCCACGTCTTCATACAGTCTATGGTTGAATCTGTGCATCCTTATCCAGAGCCTCTCGTCCCGTCTTCTGATTGGCTGACAGCCGTGTGCAGGTTAGCGCTGTGTGTTTGTTGTGGAGATTATTGGTGTTGGCGACCCACATCCCGTAGCTGTGTTCCTTTTATCATGGCTCTCCTGTAATTACCGGCCCCCAGCGTCCAGTCCCCTCCCCCCTCCTCCCCCTCCCCCCTCTCCCCGCGGTCAGTGCAGGATTATCTCCACGGAGCAGGCATCAGATAGGCCCACAAAAGCCGGACAGGAGCAGGGCCGGGGGGACGGGTACAGCGCTCTGTGGAATTATCAGCGCATCGATCGCTATTGAGTGGGCTCGCGCTCAAGGACGTACAGCCGGTTCCCAGGTACTCATTTGCATCAAAAAAGAGAGGAGGGAGGAAGGCGATTGGTCAGTTTGGGAGACATAAGGGCCAATCACGCGTCAGCTTGATCAGGGTCAAGAGAGTAAGATGAAGCCGAGATCAGTACTGGCTGATCGATGTTAGTGTAGGTATGTCAGTGTGCAAGTGGAGCTGCTTTGTGGAGTTTAAATTTGAGATTCTAGCATGAGAAATGAATCGTTTTTATTTTCAAGGGCAGCTATAATTGGTTCACGTTTGGTAAAAACACAAGTAGGATATTATGTTATTCTCTTTTTACTACTGAATACAACTGTTAATGTATACAGGCCTCATTAGCTGGAACTCCGAAGGCTTTTGCAGTTCAAGTCTTGGTTTAGTTCGGGTTACTACTGGTGCAATCCTGTTTTAGTCTTAGATTTGGTCCCAGTTTAGTCAAGGTCTAGTCAAGGTCTCGTCAAGGTTTGTGGTCATTGTCCATTTAAAGTGTTGCTATAAAACACAAATATATTCTGAGATAGTCCTTTGGTATTAAAGAGGAGGTCTTTTACTTCTATTTAGTATGAACTGCTAACATATAATATATTTATACTGTATCACCATGTTCCCTTTTATTGTTTTGAAAATGGCATACTCACTAAAAACAACATATTCCCTCCTTTGCTCCCTGCACTAACTCACTCCTCCAGTCAGCGTGGATCCTGCTAATTAAACATGATGTTGGCCTCGTTTACACGTACACAGGTATTTTTAAAAACAGAGACATTTCCCTTCGTTTGTATCCTTCTTTTACACACAAATGGTGAATTCAACTCTCAAAACAAATCTTTCTCAACACTCTGGTTAGAGTGGAGATTCTGGAAAAGTTCGGGTTGGACGTTTGTGTGTAAAGTGAGTTTTAGGAGCTGACACGCCAACAGTGCGACCAGTGTTTCTCTTTCACTCTGATGAAGATGATGATGATGAAGCATCAGAGCAGCAGTCGTGTTTCTTCTGCTGAAACACTTTTCATGTGTTTCATTTGCACACAGCTGATGTTTCACATTCATGACCAGAGACAAATGAGGCTTTATCAGATCTGTGGAGAGGCGAGCCACTCACTAATGCATGATTTTAAATGGATTTGTGAGTAAAACTTACAACTGTAATGAAAGAAATGCTCCAGGTTTGAATCTGATCCAGGCTCCGCCCAGAGACTCGGTGTAGTTCTTACGGCACTCGAGTCAATGTGAACGAAAACTTTTTGAAAACAATGCTGCACAATGTTATTTTGGAAAACAGAGGGAGGGACATATTTATTTTTCAACATAACAACATGATATTTGTTAAACACTCAAATTAGAGCAATTTACCTGTTACCTGTTTGTTTCCATGGAGATGTTAAGGCTTAACCTATAACAGTATTACATTAAATTAATCTATTTTGCACTTATTCAATTACAGTAAGTTCACTCTTACTGTGAGGGCAGTCATCTTTCCACAGATCTGAACAGTAACTTGCCATAGATGTAGTTAGATTTTTCTTCTTTTTCAGATCTACTTGTGTGTTATAATATTGTTTCACATACACAGATCTGAAGCTGTGTTTTGTTTCATCCACATGTTTAACACACAAACCTGCACATTTAACACAAGTTCTTCTCTCAAACTGAAAACCCAGTTCCACCTTGTGATGTCATGTGATAATACAGAAGGTGCTCCACTGTGATTTTAAACTCCACACACCTTCACTAGAAACATTTTGATAATTTCACCTCTAGAACTACCAATTCCTAGTGAGCAAAAAGTGAAAGGTAGCTGCTAACTTGAACTAATTCGAACTACTAAATACTAATAATAACACAGGATTATTCAAACATGTGTGAATGAAACAAAACACAACTCCAGGTTTGTTTTTGAGGAGGTAACAACATTCTAACCTGGCGTAAAGCTCACAAGAGTCAATTTAGCATAATATAGGACCTTTAATGCCATACTGAGGGACATTCTGGGCAAAGCAATATGATTTCCATGAGGACAACAGGCAACAGACACTCCACCTGAAATGTTACATAATGCTCCTTTATTGAATGTTCGTATTTATGTAATTCCCATGTGCTTTGGAGTCTAAACCTGTGCACTGGTGTAATCCTGCAGAGGCTCGTGTTACCGTGTGCATTAACCACAGTATGTATGGGATTTACATCTCCTTCTCTCCAGGGAATATATGGAGCGACATCCTCTGCTAATTGCACCACTTATGTCTAATGCATCCTGATATCTGCCCTGATTTTAATGCAGTCCATATGAAGGCAGGGGGCTCGGGGGGGCTCAGGGGCTCGTGTGTGTGTGTGTGTGTGTGTGTGTGTGTGTGTGTGTGTGTGTGTGTGTGTGTGTGTGTGTGTGTGTGTGTGTGTGTGTGTGTGTGTGTGTGTGTGTGTGTGTGGGAGGGTTTGTATCATGTTGCGAGGGCGGAAGCTTCTTATACGGGTTAGATTAAGGTGAGTGTTTAAAGTGTTTACGTTAAAGGGTCCGTATTAACATTTTCTCATTTATGTTCTAATGTTTCCTCATCACAAACACACCTGGACTTGTGTTTTGCTTCATTCACGCATCTTTAATGCACAAAAACTGCAGATTTTTAAGTTATTCCACCTTGTGATGTCACGTGGTGGCACAGAAAATGCTCCTCTGTGTTCTTAAACTCCATACACCATCACAAGAATCTGTGTGCAATCCCTCAGTCGTCCAACTAGAACACACTTTTCGCAAAATGAAAATTCAACTAAATAAACTTTTGTCTATTTGACAAATTGAATTTCTCCTTTTGCCTTCACTAGAATCATTTGGAGAATTTCAGCTCTAAATTTACCTTTGTCTACTGATCTGACGGTTAATTTGATAATTATCACATGACATTTGGAGCTTTGGAGATGTAGACGGACTAATAATAAAAGGTTAATTAAACATGTGTGAATTGCTACGTTTACACGAGAGCTTTAATATTTTAATTATGAATAAAAAGTAATTCCACTTTTAAAAAGACCATGTAAATTTAATTCCAAAGTAAGTGGGTGGTTTATTCTGACTTTAAAGCCGAATAAGTTTCTTCCTGGATCATGTTTCTTGTTTATTCTTGTTAAAAATAATGTCAGTGGTTCAGTTCATGCTCGTTGTGTCGCCCTTCTGACATGTTGATCCAGATGATCCGGCTCCACCAGTCCTGGCTTCGGACTTTGATCCACGTCTCTTTGGATTTGTGAGCGGGATGTGGGAGTGGGCTGAGGTCGAGCAGCCTCACACTCACTTTGTCTTCTTCCTCCTTCTCCACCACTCTTCCCTTCTCCTCCTCAGCTGACAGACGTAAAGCGTCATGAGACAATTCTCCGGCTGCAACTTAATTATTAGTTTGGATCATGTTTGTGTCCGTGACATAATGACAAACCGAGATGACAGAAAAGCCGGTAGCAGCTGAAGTGTGACGTAAATACGCTGGTGTCTCTGTCCAATCAGAACCTTCACCACCCCCAGACACTGAGCGGAATTAAATTAAAGACGATTTAATGAGTTTTCCATGTAAACCTCAATTCAGAATTATTATGTGCATGTAAAATCCAAGGAGAAGATTTGAATTCCAAACTATTTAATTCAGAACAATTAAAAAAACATCCTGTGAACGTGGCCAATGAAACAAAACACAACTCCAGGTCTGTTTTTGAGGAGGTAACAAGATTCCACCACGACTAAAGAATCAATATCATGTAATATAGGAGCTAAGTAAGTGGGATTTCTGGATGAGGTCAGGGTCAGTCTCCAGGAAATGAATGGAAGTCAATGCACTGTCCAAAAGAAGCATGGAAAGTGACATGTGTGTTATGGGAGGTCAGGGCGGGATGACAGGGGATCAATGGTGATAGATCAGACGGTGTTGTGTTGGTTCCTCCGCTCTGCTCCTTTCTTCTCTTTTTTCCTGCTCTCTCCACTCCTCACTTACCTGCTTCTTTTCTGCTTTTCTTCTCTTTTCTCCTTCTCTGTCCTCCTCTCTCCTTCCCTCTGCTCTTCTGTCCTCCTCTGTGCTCTCCTCCCTAATTTGTGTATCCTCCGTTCATTTGTTTTTCAAAATAAAACCAAGTATTTTCTTCATTATTTGTCTCCAAACCCAAAATGAAAAACAGATTATTTATTTCTTCAGTTTTTGATTTTGTGTATAAATGAATAATTAAAAAAAACAGAAAAACGGCCATTTGCTGTTTTGGTGAATTAAACTGTAATGCTGGACTTTTGCGCCGCTTACAGACTGAACCAGGACTAAACTAGGACTAAAAATGGTTTAAACTAGGACTAAACCAGAGCTAAACTAGGACTAAACCAGGTCTAAACCAGGACTAAACCAGGACTAAACCAGGACTAAATCAGGTCTAAAACAGGACTAAAACAGGACTAAAACAGGACTAAAACAGGTCTAAAACAGGATTAAACCAGGACAAAACCAGGACTAAACTAGGACTAAACCAAGACTAAACCAGGACTAAACCATGTCTAAACCAGGACTAAACCAGGACTAAACCAGGACAATAATGAAGAAAATAGTTCTGTTTTTTTTTTAGATTTGTTTTCTTATTTTTGGTTTTATTTTGAAAAACGAATGAATGCATGACACATTTATTGTCCCTGCTCTTCTATGCTTCTGCCTGTCCTCCTGTTTCTTTTCTGCTCCTCTACTGTGGCCTCCTCTCTCCTCTCCCCCTCTGTCTCCTCGTTCCCCTCTCTGTCTTCTGTGGGTGCTCAGCGTGGAGACGGGTGAGCGCGGCGGAGGGAGCGTGAGGTGACGTGATGCGTTGTGTCTCGTGTCGGGTGGCATCAGCACATGAGATAAAAGGAACACAATCGATATGAGGCTCAAACCCGTGTCTCCAGACCAGCCCCTGTACAAGCTCTGGCACGCTCGCACTTTTCTCTCCACTCCTTATGTAACACGTAACATGTCGTATGTTTTTTTTCAACAAATCTCCCCAACAGCGTCTGAAAGCACTAATACAAAACTACTAACTTCTGAAGTACTGAAAATATACGTCCAAATAAAGAAAGTACTGCCATTTAATGTTGAAAATCACATTCTATTGTCTATAAAAAGAGGGTTTTTATTATCAGTGTGCAGTGTTGGGAAGGTGACTTTTAAAATGTATTCCCCTACAGATTACAGATTACATATCCCAAAATGTACTTTGTAACGGACTCCATTAAATTACTTAAAGTGAGTAATGTAATCTGAATACTTTGGATTACTTGATATTGTCATGCTTTTTAAAACAACATGAATGTAATGACCACATCCTGAAAGTTCTTGTTTGTTCTCTTCAAATTGTCTGTCGAGCCCAAGTCCATGAACATGTATTTGTTTTCTGTAGAGAAGCAAAGACGAGGACATCTTAACATGAGAAGTTTTGTCTGTTAAAAGACAATAAAAGCCCAGTCTTTCCTTAACCGTATTAAAATATGATTGATAGAGAAATTTATATGAGGTCACTGCTGTCTTAAATTATGTCCATCCTGCTGTTATTGTCATATTGTTTAGTCCTGGTTTAGTCCTGCTTTTAGACCTGGTTTAGTCCTGCTTTTAGACCTGGATTAGTCCTGGTTTAGTCCTAGTATAGTCCTGCTTTAGTCCTGCTTTTAGACCTGGTTTAGTCCTGGTTTTAGTCCTGGTTTAGCCTAAAATGTGAAAACAGGAAAATACCACCATGTAATCCATTTATTTCAACAAAGTAACTGTAATTCAATTACCACTCACTGAAACAGTAACTGTAACTGAATACAGTTACTCATAATTTGTACTCTGATTACGTAACTCTGGTACATGTAATCTGTTACTCCCCAACACTGTTAGTGTGGTATCAGAATCGATATCGAGTATCGAGTCTATTCCTTAATATGGAAGACTTTGAACTTCTATTGCACTGCTGTTATAGACGACAAGAGATGCTATTGAATGTTGTTTGTGTCTCAAAAATGAATAGATTTATTTTGGTAATGTGACGTATTTCGTGGTCGTGTCTTGGAGAGATGGCACTGCTCTGCTTCTAATATTCTACATTATGTATTAAGGAGACATATTAGGTCAAACTGGTTGAGCTTTTATAGCAGTGTTTTCTCATCACTGTCATACTCTTGTGTTTGGATTATTCATGCATGTTTGAGTAACCCTGAATTATCCTGCTTTGAAAGTTTCAGTGCTCAGATAATTTAGATTTCACCTACCCCTCTTATCCACCCATTCTAGTGATTTCCATATTTTTTGAACTATAAAGCTACATTCAGACTGCAGGACTTAACTCTCAATTCCGATTTTTTTGTGAAATCCGATGTTTTTGCGAGGTCGTTCACATTTCCAATTAAATGTGACTTGTATGTGATCTTCAGTGTGAACGTTAAACGGCCCGAAAGTGTCCCACATGTGCACTGGAGACACGATGACGTCAACCGCAGCGAGCGTGCTCTGTGTTTATGGAAGTTGTCCAAACATGGACATAGCATTGAGCACCTGGAGATTTTAAAGTTCCTCTCGTACCGGAGCCAGAACATGAACAACTTACTTGTTTTAAGGAGGAGATTGAGAAGGAGAAGGATGAGGTTTTTGGTCGTGGTGTTTTGTGGGACAGTCTGTTGAAAGGAACGTGTGGATGTGGAGACGGAGCCAAGAGTGGTGAGTGGTGATGTGCTTCACTTCAGTGACATGGAGTTCATTAACAATTTTCGCCTACTTGTTGATAACGTGTAGGTGGATGAATGCACTTTGGCCATTCAGACTGAAGTCGCATGTCAAAAGATCAGATATGTATCGGTTTCAGGACCACATATCCAAAAAATCAGATCTGTGTCGTTCAAACTGTCATTAAAAGATCGGACACAGGTCACATAGAAGCCAAAAATTTTTATTTGGGTCACTTCAGGCTGCAGTCTGAACGCAGCCTAAGTCGCTCTGGAGTGTAAGTCGCACCAGCCAAAAAATGCGTCGCTTCCTCTACTGTGTCGCTGTCGTCACTCAGCATCAGTTCCAGTTAGAATTATTGGGGTCTTTCTGAATCCCAACAGGATGGTTTCAGTGTCACTGAAGTTCAGACTTTGTCCATCCATCCAGTGACTTTAGAAAAGTTTCATGGTGCATCCTCCCAGTGTCACAGGTTTCTCACTCACTCCAAACTTTTTTCTGCTGCTCGATTATCATTTTCAGCTGACTATTTCACGACTTGCAGTTTGTAATCTGCAAAATCAGATTTTCTTTTTGGGAGCGTTTGTAATCCGTGTATCATTCGTTCATTCTTTTTTCAATATAAAACCAAAACTAAGAAAACGAAATAACAACAGTTTTCTTCATTATTTGTCTCCAAAACCAAAATGAAAAAACGGATAACGATTCCTTTTTTCAGTTTTCGATTTCATGTTTAAATGAAGAATGGAAAAAACGAATAACGGCCGTTTCCTGTTTACGTGACTTCCGTGACTGCGATACCGAACTTTGCACCGCGTATGAACTGAACCAGGACTGATCCAGACTGGGACCAGACCGGAGGCTCAGAGCTCACGGCAGGGCTGGAGCTCGAAGCTGAGGCTCGGACTCTGCAGAGGCTCGGAGTCAAAGCTTGGAGTCCGCCCTGGTTCCGCTCTGGTCCCGGTGTGGTGCCGGACCTGGATCAGTCCTGGTTCAGTCCGTACGCGGTGCAAAGTCTGGCATCGCAGTCACGGAAGTCACGTAAATGGGAAACGGCCGTTATCCGTTTTTTCCATTCTTCATTTAAACACAAAATCGAAAACTGAAAAAGCGAATCATTGTCCATTTTTTCATTTTGGTTTTGGAGACAAATAATGAAAAAAACAGTTGTTTTTTCGTTTTCTTATTTTTGGTTTTATATTGAAAAATGAATGAACGAATGATACACGGATTGTTTGTGTTCAGTTTCTCAGTCTTTGTCTTTATAAGTTTGTTTAAATGTTAAATTGTTCAGTGGTGCAGAAGTAATGGTGCAATCGACTGACATGATACAGACAGAACAGAGGCTCTTTCTGCAGGAGACATGCGCAGTAGAGTGAAGTGACAGTGGTACAGGAGGAACAGGAGCAGCACATACTCACACACAAGACTAGAGCGCCCTCTAGAGGCTGTCAGTGTGAACATTTTAATACATCAAATCACACCAGAGTATAAGTCACAGGAAACACCCAAACCATGAAAAAAAAAGTGCCACTTACAGTCGCGAACATACAGTACTACAAAAAATCTACTTCCAGGTCATACACAGAGGGTTAAACATGTTTCATCACCCAAAAAAACAAAAAAACAGGAAATTCCACCATTTGCTCTGGTGAAATGTCCTGTGAGCCTACGAGCTTTACACTCTTGAACAGCAATGAGCAAAATCAATAATGTACAAGATCTGAAACAAAAATCCATAAAAATATAAATCTTATAAATCTTATAAACTGAACATGGAAAAAAAAAAAATCACGCCTTTTACCATTAGTAAACCACCACTGATTGTGAAAGCTGTTTGTTTCTATTGAGACAGATAAGTAGCAATTTACACCAAGCAGTGCTCCTCTATGTTTTTAAAGTCTGTACTTCTCCAGACAAAACAGAATGTCAAGATAGATTTTTATTTTATAATTTTTTTTATGTTTTTTTGTTTACAAATCATTGTTGTCATAAATTGAATCTGGAGTGTTCAAACTGTTTTTATTGTAAAATGTGATGAATGTTAAAGTGTCTGTTCCATTACACTGTATTTCCTTTGATCTGTGGCTGTCCCTGGTCTAACACCTAACACCTGGTTGTGTGTTGTAGGAGAAAAGCATTGGCCGCTGCGCTCCCAGAGTCACCATGGTAGGACCGGCTGCTTTCTGTTCACTCCAAGTTGCCTCCAAGCACTTTTTCCCTCCACCGGCCGATAAAACTGCTCTGATCACAATGTGACGTTATGTTGATCCAGTGGTGACGCAGTGACTGGAGGCAGCTTGGACCCAGCTCAGTCAAGTGTTTCCTGTTTACCCCTGTACGACCTCTGTACGACCTCTGTATGACCTCTAACCTGTCTCCTCTCCCTGACATGTAGCGTCTCTGTGGTGATGGTGCACATTGTGCTGTGGTGACAGGGGTGTTACTGTACACAACTTCCACTGAACCATTTTAGTCAAATTCTTTACCAACGAGGTTCAAAAGACACATGAGCTACATCTGTGCTGATTTGTATTTATGTATTTATTTGTTTTTTTTGTTTAAAGTACTATATTACACAAACTGGATTCTTGTGAGCCATGTTAGAATGTTGTTACCTCCTCAGAAACTCAAAAACACATTGGGAGTTGTGTTTTGTTATTATTAGTGGTAGTTTTCAAGTGAACTTTTTTTTTTCCTTCTGGGGCTGAAAATTATCCAGATAATTCCAGAGAAATATTTGGATGATTTTTTTTTTTTTTCAGATGTATGGAGTTTGAAAAGACAGTGGAGCACTTCCGTATGATCACATGACATCACAAGATGAAGCTGAGTGTCAAACATGTGTGAATGAAACAAAACACAGCTCCAGATAAGTTTTTGAGGAGGTAACAACTTTCTAACAAAGATCAAAAGTAGAAGTGTAATATGGGCCCTTAAATGGACTGGACCAGTGTGAGTGTCCTTGAGTGCAGCTGAACACACAGCTCCACTACATTAGGTTAATGGGAAGTTCAAATGAAGAGACAAATGGAACGTGGATGATACAAGACTGTGACCGAGTGCTGCTCATTTACTGTTAATGTTAATATTGTTCACAGCACGGACAATAATAGAAACCAATATTCTTTTTTCTATGTAAAATTCAACTGAATGAAAATTTTTTATTTAAATTATGAAAAAAATATCAAACTGTCAGATCCGTGTGCTGTTAGTTTTGTTTAAATTTTAATTAAGAACAAACAAAGAAACAAAACAAAAACAAAAAACAGTAAAATGGGATTTTTCCATTTGGTGTCAAACTAAAAAACAGATTTCAACCTCTGTTTCCAATATTTAATTTAAAGTTTATTTCAAATAACAACAATCAAAAAACAGTCTCGGTACCTATTTAAATTTTGATATTTTTATTCTCTCTGGAAGTCCTGCTGAATTCAGTGTCAACCATAGATCTATAATAAAAACTATTTTTATTATAGTTTTATGGAGTCAACTGAACAAAGGAGAGTTTATCGCTGCTTCTCGTTTCTCATTGTGGAGTTCAACAATGACTTTCTAAAACGCAAAGGTAAATGCGTCGCTATAAAAGAGGACATGTTTGTCCACAAATTGCACCAATTTTTCAGGTGAGTTCTTTTAGCAGCAGAGCTTCTGGGGCAAATAAACCAGAGAGAATAAAAGATCTAATTTAAAATAGTCACAATGATGTCTTTTAATTGGTGTTATTTGAAATAAACATTAAAATAAATATTGGAAATAGAGTTCAAAATCTGATTTATTTATTTATTATTATAATTTTTTACACTAAACAAAATAATGAATTAACAAATTGTTTTCCCATTTCATTGTTTTTCATTCTTTACTGAAATTCAAAAGAAAAATACCCTGTCAACTGACTTCCTCAATGGGAGAAGCTTAGTCCATTTAGAATTCCTAAGATTCATAAAGATTATCAGTCACAGAACTAGTTTAAAAATCCATAAACTGTAAACAAATAGTGTTTTTCCCTTTTATAACATATAACTTCCTCTTTACGTAACCCATGAGATCAGTGGGGTACCTCAGGGCTCTGTATTAGGACCTGTGTTCTTTATTCTTTGCGCACATGTTTCAGTGGACATGTGGACAGTCACACCCCTGTCTAGCACTGTTTTAACTCACTGCTGTGGTGCGGGCTCTGGACAGGCATTCTACAGGCTGTGTCTCTGAACATTTAAAGTTAAACCTAACCCGGACGTGCATTTCCATATCTGACACGTCTTAATGAATGCGTGTTACCAGCAGCCCTCATCACGATCTTCACACTGTGCTGGTTCCATCTCGCTTCTGTCCTAACCCTTTTCCAAACACGTACTTCAGAATTCTGTGTGTGAGCACTCTGCTTTCCTGACTGTATGCGTCTCCGTGCGTGGAGGGTGGAGTTCTCTAGGCATGGATAAAGGCAGTTTTGATGATGTTACTTCTTTTATCATAAGAAGACATCAGAAAATCTGTGCTTATCCTTGCTTACGATTCCCTCCTCTTCCTCCTCCTCCTCCTCCTCTACCCACCTCGTCTTCCTCGGAAACAAAGGGACCCTGTCGGTACGTCTAAACATGTCCGTCACTTCGGAGGAGAAATGACTTTTTTATTGGAGTCCAGATGGATAGTGTGACATTGTTTCATTCACCAGCAAAGGGCTATTACCTCTCACCTCTGTATTATGAAGCAGTCCCTCACTAAAATGGCAGCGTTATTGGCGCTTAACACGGGGGTCAGAGCAGCGGCGCATGTGGACTCCATCTACACCTCCACACGAGCCATCACGGTACATTTGTCACCATGGAGACGTGTGGAGTGACCGCCTGGCCTCTGGTGTCCGGGGGGTGATTCTCAGATATAAGATAAAGGGCTTAGCAGCGAAGAGGACAGCTCCAGGAGAGGACTGAGCCAGAGGAGGGTGGGAGAGCGATGAGGTGGGCACAGAGTCATGTCCGGGCAGGGCAGCTGTCGTCCGGGCACAGTCTGTTTATTAGAAAGGTGAGGCATAGTGTGTGACACCTTTGGATAGAGATTTGACACTTTTTATGAAAGGTTCAGGTAACACTTTATAATGCAGTGCAGTACAGTAATTACCTAAACCTTTGTAAAGATTTGTTAATTGTTACTAACATATCAGTTTGGCACAAGTTCCATCATTAACTAAACATTAGTTGTTTGCATTATTATCTATTACTGATGTAACAATAACTAGAATATCATGATATCGTATCCTCAAAAGTCTCACTATAATATTGTGGGCTGTTACAATATATTGAATTACAAGTTCCTTTGGTTAAATGCATGGTTTTGTAGTAGCAACAGCTTATGAACATCGGAAACTACATTTCCCATGATGCATTTCAGTGCAAAAAACATGAAGATATATATATTTTTTACTTGAATTCTTGGGATTATGACAGAAATAATTTGCACTGAAGTCAAGGTATTTTAAAATCAAAAAATTCTATTAGCCTATCCAAAATATTGCAATAAATATGGTACCATGAGATGTATATTGTGATAATATTATACTGAGAGATTTGGATATTGTTACATCCCTATTAACTACTGCTGTTAACTAATATTGTATTAATATCTGTTAATAGTTAAGTAAATATATTTTTGTAATAAACGTGAGAGACTCACTGTAAAATATTTGCTATCGTTAATAAATGTTATAAGAAATATTAGTAAATAGTTAATAATTACTGTTTCAAATTTATTATAAGTTGCCCCACACTTATATATTACTAAGTATATATACAGTTATATATTAGTAATATTTTAATTAAGCTTAACCAACTTTATCATAAGGATTCTATGAGGAGTGGTTCATATTGAGTTTAATAACAGTTCAATAATAATGTGTCATCGTCAAAGTTCTCTCAATAATATCGTGGGCTGTCAAAATAAATCGAATCACAAGATCATTTGCTTAAATGCATTGGCAGCTCAGAAACACAGGGAACTACATCTCCCATGATTCATTTCAGTGCATAAAACATGAAGAGATATGTTTTTTACTTTAGTTCTTGGGATTATGACAGTGTTGATTTGCAGAGTCTTTTATTTAGGTATTTTAAAAGCAATAAGTATCCTGTCTAAAATAGCTTCTCCAAAATATCACAATAAATATTGTACCGTGAGATACATATCATGATAATATCACACTGTGATCTTGGATATCATTACATCCTTAGTCATTAACTTTTATATTGACATATAGTTTGTAAATAAAAATTGAAAGGATGTAAAAATAATTATTAATTAGTGCCATAAAGACATTTAGTTAACTATTAACATATATGAATGCAATAATAGTTAATACATTGCTTTCTATTTGTTAAAATATTAATACATAGTTTTCATGCAAACAGAAAATTAAGGAGCAAGTTAATGATGAAAAAAGTGTTAACTTGTGCCAAATAGATATTTTAGTAACAATAAATAATTATTATCAAAGAGAGTCTGCCACCTGCTTCCCCCTCATGCACATGTTACTGCAAGATTTGAAATGATTTATCACATTCTAAGACCAGTACAGTTTAACACAGATCAGACACAGTAATATTAATATTGTTAACGTGCAGATTTGTGATGGAATATCCTGTAGTGAGTCTTTGGTCTAGTCCAGAGGTTCTCAAACTCTTCACACCAAGTACCACCAAAGAAAACAATGCACAGTCCAAGTATCACCAGATCTAAACCAGGCCTAAATCAGGACCAGTCCAGTTCTGAAACTCCCCAAAGAATGACCAAAAAGTGAATATGTTTTATTCTAAATTAAAACACTCGCACTTTGCTATTTTGGATCTGTATTAGACTGTAACTTTCTCACCACAAACACACCTGGAGTTGTGTTTTGTTTCATTCACACATGTTTAACAAACCTGTGCATTTAGACTGTGTTCTTATCTCAAATGGAAAACACTCAGTTCCACCTTGTGATGTCATGTGCTAATACAGGAAGTGCACCACTGTGTTTTTAAACTCCACACACCATTAGTAGAATCAATTGGGTAATTTCAGATGTGGAACTGCTCATCTCTGCTGAACTAAAGATAAAAGGTAGCTTCATGACATCACAAGGTGGAACAGAGCTTTTGGAGCTTTGTAGATGTAGACAGACTAATAATAAAGAGTTACTCAAACATGTGTGACTAAAACACAACTTCAGGTGTGTTTTTGAGGAGGTAACATCATTCTAACATGGCTTAAAGCTGCAGAGGATCACAGAGGACCTCCACACCAATCGAAGGAGCTCATGTAGCACCAGTGGTTCTTGTACCATCGTTTGAGAATCTCTGGTTTATTCATCAACAGCTCAACATTTATGCATTTACTTTTTGGATATGTCATGGTAAAGAACAATATCTATAGTAAAAAGTGTGTCTTGACCACTATCACCAACTGCTTTGTCTAGAATGTTCCACAGTCAGTGTTGGGGAGTAACAGATTACATGTACTGGAGTTATGTAATCAGAGTACTAATTATGAGTAACTGTATTCAGTTACAGTTACTGTTTCAGTGAATGGTAATTGGATTTTAGTTACGTTGTTGAAATAAATGGATTACACAGAAGTTATTTTCCTGTTTTCACATTTTGGGCTGTATTCCTGTTGTTTTTTTGTTTTTTTTTTGGTAATTCCACTCATTGCCGGACACTAAACCAGGACTAAAGCCAAGTCTAAATCAGGACTAAAAACAGGTCTAAATCAGGACTAAACCAGGACTAAAAACAGGACTAAACCAGGATGAAAACCAGGTCTAAATCAGGACTAAACTAGATCTAAAGCAGGACTAAAACAGGATTTAACAGGACTAAATCATGCTGTGTGGACTGTGTCTCCTCCTCTTTTATCAATAATATTTTTAATTTGGTTAAGGAAAGTCTGGGCTTTTTATTTTCTTTTAAGAGACAAAACATCTTACATGAAGATTTCCTCGTCTTTGCTTCTCTACAGAAAATCAAGTAATCCAAAGTATTCAGATTACGTTACTCACTTTAAGTAATTTAATGGATTCCATTACAAACTACATTTTGGGGTATGTAATATGTAATCTGTAAGGGAATACATTTTAAAAGTAACCTTCCCAACACTGTCCACAGTATGGCATTAAACGTGTATATCTTCTGTGCAGAGGCGAGCGTGCACTCAGATTACACCAAACTGTGGAACATTAGGCTCATTTGTTTTCACACAATGTTCAAATACAACATCTGCAAATTACATACTTTATTTTCAAAGATAAATCTGGATAAGTGAACAGGATTTAAAATTTAAACAACTATTTTGAAAATGACTGGCACAAATGTTGTTTTCATTCTCAGTTTTAATCTTCACAAAGGTTACACATATTAACTTCTTTTCCAATGTAATCTCAAAATAATACATTTCACCAGGTTTCAGAAAATGTTAATATTACAACAAAATATTTTACTTGTGTGATCTGGAAAACTTTATTAAATCAGACCAAAGAGAGTTGAATCACAATCAGCCTTGTATAATGATCATCTCCATATGTCCAGACCTAATGTTAATGTGGATGTTCAAATGGAGGCAGGTCATGTCCTGTGCTCTGTGTACCATTACTGCATATGTACACAAGTACATAGTATCAGTGTACACAGAGTACTCAGGAGGCACAGAACTCCTCTTCACTGGTGGTGTAAATGTTGCTGTAATTAACAATCACAACCTGCTCCCACACAGTGAGCTGTGCACACCTCTCACACACGTACACGAGGGAGACGGGACCACAAGTCATTTATCACAAGAGCTCTGCATTTGGAGATAAAGCAGCATTATGTAACATTTGAGTTTGCTGTGGCTTTTATTCTAACATCACATATTTAGATTACCATGTTGCCTGTGTATTACATAAGCTTAGTATGTTTCAGTTTGCTTTTTGAAGCTCTGAGTCTCTCCTCCGTTTGCTCCCCATGCTAAGTCACTCCCCCTTCAGAGCACTATCAACAGAACTGGTGTGTATATTTCACTAATGAAACTCCTCCAAATTAGATCAGGTTAGTGAAGTTGCTGTGTACACTTTTGTATCATGTGTTTGTAGATTTATGCAGAACTGTTGTGGTGGAGCAGACGGCAGAATCTAATCATAATCTATAACACAGGTGTCAAACATGCAGCCCGGGGGCCAGATCCGGCCCTCCAAGACCTTTAATCTGGCCCTCGACTGATTTTCTAGTAAAATATTTTTATTCTATTTTTTATTAAAATATTGTTAATTTTCTGCGGTGCTGAGCACAGCAGCATCTCCAGCGTCTCTGTACGTGGCCCCTCCCACCAGAGCAGCACAAATGAAGACTTGTCTCTTTCCAAACGCTCTTAAAGGACGATCGTTTTGACTGTTGACCGTGACACCCTCATCAGAAAAATGTCCAACATGAGAAAAGTGGAGGATTTTCCAAGAACAATTTACTTACTTCTATTTATACAAGTTCATGTTAAACAAGTTCATATTAAAACATTGTGTTGAAATTGTATTTTTCTTAAAGTTTCTTGTTGTTCATAATATTATAATATTTTGTAAAAGAAAGAGTTCACCAATTAAAAAGATTTCTGTAATAGATTTGTGTTTCTCTGCACAAATATTTGAACTTATTGTTATTTTTGGGGTTTATGACATGAGTTTTCTGATCCGGTCCCTTTGGGATCAAAGTCGGTTGGATACGGCCCCCGGACCAAAACAAGTTTGACACCCCTGATCTATAAGGAGGGTCTGCGTGGATGATATCTGAAACCTCTTCAGGTGTGTTTCTGACGAGGGAACAATGTTATAACATGGTAGAAAAGCTCCAAAAAGTAGATTTTGTGTGAAACTCCCTCTTTAAGAATATTGTGTAGAAGTTTGTTTCTCTGTGCACCTCTGGATTTCTCACCTGTTTAATATTCGCTTTGAGAGCTTGTGTGGTTAAATACGTTTCTACCTCCCCAAATGAGCTTTTACTGCCATGCACATAAATCAACCTCCACCTGAAGCAAGTGAATAAACTTTTATGCAAATTTGGGGTTTTAAATGCAATATTTGGCGTTCAGCTCCCCTTCCTGCAGAACCTGCATTACAATAACGGGATGTTAGTTAATGTGAATGAAAGTGAATGAGGGATGTCACTGTTGAGTCATGGTGTCATTAATCATGAACAATCATAAAACCCTGTTTTTTCTCACAAGAATCATACCACTCTAATAACAGCAGTACCACTCTGCCACTGCAGTCAGCCGCCTCATGTTCACACCAGTTTGGCTCACAAAGTTTAAGTGGTTATTTACTTTTATTAACGTTTGCAGATTGGCAATATCGTGTACAATACCTGCGGGCATGTTTTATATAAACACACATAACTTTCCAACCATAACAGATAGAAACTTACTTTTTTTTTCTCTTGGAAAGCTGACAGTTGCAGCTTTACTGGCATTATCCTACGTCACACACTACTTGATGACGCAGGGAAAACAAGTGTCCAATAGGAACTTTATTTGCCGCCAAACTCATGTACTCTGTCTATTTTGATTGGGCCAAACTTTGCCAAAGAGTGTAGTGACTCAAAATGGTGGATGCTTTGAGCGTCTGTGTTTGTAACAATTGAAAAAGTCGCTCTAAGGCTACGTTCAGACTGCAGGGCTTAATGCTCAATTCTGATTTCTTTGGGAAATCCGATGTTTTTGCGAGGTCGTTCACATTTCCAATTAAATGTTACTTGTATGTGATCTCCAGTGTGAACGTTAAACAGCCCGAAAGTGTCCCACATGTGCACTCTCGTACCAGATTTTCAGGTTTATTTCAGTCCAAATGTCCAAATCCAAATGTAATAAACTCCATGGAAATGCAGGAAGTGATGTGGCTCTGTGTCCTGGACCTGACACCAGCTGTTTCCAACTGACACCAGGAAAGTCATGAGGCCATTGCACTTTTTTTTTGTTTTGAGGCAATCAGGATATTTTAAGTTTACTTATAGACTTGATATTTTGCACTTTTGTAGCTAAGACTCTAAATTAAACATGTTTTTTGTCCAAAAATGTGTTTATACATGTTTGCTGTGTGTTTTGTATGAAAGAGTATGAATTTAATTTTCTGTTTATTTATTTATTTATTTATTATTTATTGTATTTCTGGTCCTGTAGTTTTTATTATAGACACAAGTACAGCAGTAGATTGTGAAATAACAGGCTGTACAGAAAAAAAGGATGTGGAACACTTCATTAGGGGTAAAAGGGGCCGTTATAATAGCAAATTTAAGAAAATAATCCAGGTCAGGACAAATGTACTAAAGTTTCCTTTGGTCTGGAAGGGATTAAGGGACAGTTTTTTAAATTGTTCAAATCAAATAGTCAAATCAGTTCTAATGCTCTAATGCTGAGGCCAAACTGTTTATGTTATAATCTGGTGTTTTGTTTTTCAAGAAATCCAAAACAGAATGAGCTTTGCATGAGTCTCTCATTTGTGTTGCCAGGTTCAAAGCTGAAGTCCAGTGTGTTTAAACCTAAAATGTGTCTCTCTGATCTGAACGGTCTCTCTCTAAACCCCAGCACCTGCACCAGTCATGAGTCAGTGCTAGTGCAGCCTCTGCAGCTCAGGGAGGGAATTCTGGAGGTTCTGAGCTTCACATCCTCTACAGACCTGTTTAAAGACAGTACAGGAGCATGTTCCATACTGGAGCTTTAACTTGTCCTCTGCCCAGTGTTTGCTTCATTGTGTGAAGGACATGGAGAGGAGGAGCCCGTCGTCAGAGGATGACTTGTTTGGCGAGTCTAGTTATTTGTGAATGTGCTGTGTGAGTTATTTGTTGATTAAGGTTACGTGGGCGCTTTTCCTTTGTTGTCATGGCAGCCCTGTCTAATCACTGGCCTGGTTCCCTGGCCTCCCCCACATGATGAGCGCCGATAATTCCGGTAGTGGAGGAGGAGGAGGAATTCTCACATCTCCATAGGCCCTCCACTCAGCCCGCCGACACGATTCACATACTCTGAAAATCCCATTCCCTCAGAAACCTCTTGTTTTGATCGCGTTAGCTTTAAAGAGCTAGCACAGAGAGCTAAAATTAGCCCGTTACTTTAAATACTATGCAGGGAATTACCAACAGTGCGCTAAGTGGGTCGAGTTATCCCACTCCATGGCCTGGGAGTCGAGCATCGGGGTCCCCAAACGCTTGCCCCTCCCACCTCCTAAACCCGCTGAAGAGGGCCATTACGCTGGTTAACATTTAGCTGTGTGTGTGTATCATGTGTTGTGTGTGTGTGTGTGAGAGTATTCCGCTGCTGAACATTTGGCTGTGTGTGCATCGTCTTTTCAGGGAAATGTCAGGTCCTGGGTGGTGCTGGCCGCTCTCGTCCTGGAGCACTCGGAGGTAATGGGATGGCTCTGGAGACGTGCGGAGACGAGGAGGACGGAGAACTGCGGCGTGTCTTACTTTGGCCCTCATTAGCACTTAACACTGCTTTGCTTAATCGGCACTGATGCAAATTGTGCAGGAAATGGACCACTGTAAGAATAATAGATAGATAAATACACAAATACATAGAAAAATACACCAAACTGCAGTGAGAAGGGTTTACCGGATATTTTGCGCTATAATTCATTCTGGAGTATAAGTCATACCAGCCACAAACTGCGTAATGAAGAAGAAAAAAATATATAAGTTGCACTTCTGGGGGGAAATTTATTTTATAAAATCAAAGACCAGGAGCTGACATTTCCCGTGTAAAGTCAAGTTATAGTAAAAACACTAGAAGAGAGAACAACAGACTGTTAAAGTCACATATGAACAGTTCTTCAGATAAACTATAACATAAACAACAGAACAGAACAAGTTTACCGAACTCTCCATCTCACTCCAAATCACTAAATCCATTCAATTCTTCATCCTCAGGTGTCACTTCTGAACAACTCAGCCTCGACCTCCGGAGGTAAACAGAGCACCGCTTCCTCTTCTGTGTCGCTGTCGTCAGATTCAGCATCAGTTCCAGTTAGAATTATTCGGGTCTTTCTGAATCTCGACAGGATGGTTTCAGTGTCACTGAAGTCCAGACTTTGTCCATCCATCCAGTGACTTCAGGAAAGTTTCATGATGCATCCTCCCGGTGTCACAAGTTTCTCGCTTTCTTTCTGCTGCTCGATTACCATTTTAAGATGCAGATTTCACAACTTGCAATTTGTAATCTACAAAATATGATTTTGTTTTTGGGGGTATTTGTGTTCAGTCTTCTCAGTTGTCTTTATAAATTTGTTTAGAGTGGTGCAGAAGTAATGGTGCGATCGACTGACATGATACAGACAGAACAGAGGCTCTTTCTGCAGGAGACATGTGCAGTAGAGTGAAGTGACAGTGGTACAGGAGGAACAGGAGCAGCAGATACTCACACACAAGACTAGAACCTCTCATGACTGTCAGTGTGAACATTTTAATATATTAATCGCACCAGAGTATAAGTCGCAGGAAACACCGAAACCATTTAAAAAGTGCAACTTATAGTCTGAAAGATACACTATATTTGTCCGAACACAAGAAACTGTTTGTAATGAATCCACTCTGATCCTGTATATTAGTGCTCCTGCTGCATTACTACTTTAATCCTACTCTACTACTACTCTCATTATATTTACATGCACAGGGACATCACAGTGCACTTAAAAACACATTCAAGTCATCCTATCTAAGTCAGCTCTTTCTGGTTATATCGTGAAACCAAGCTCAGATTAAAGGGCCCATCTCATGTAAAATAACTCTTTTCACATTGTATCTTCTGCACATAAACAAGCACTATTTGGGTTTTGGAACATCCATTACACAATAGTTCTGAAATCTTACTGATTTCTTGAAGAGAGTCACAGACCAATAACTATGAAAGGTCGACTATTGCTCCTCCCCCCGCCCGTGCTGAGAAAGCACAGGCTCCGCCCTCCAAATGTGACGTAGACGACGAGTGAGCCGCCCTTCCTCCACCCATCTCAGGGAGGGAGGGGGAGACAGACGTGCACCCTGATAGTGGTAGGAATAAACTTTTATTCATCATGGAGATACAGCGCGTTCAGCAACATGTGTTGGACCTGGAATCGAACGAGGACTTTGAAGAGCACGAAGCTCAAGCACCGCGTCCACATCAGCTGAACATTAGTGATTGGTAAAGTCTTAATAAACACTAGTAGATCAACTTATTATATCAGTGTAGAACAATGAGCTTATGCTGTCACTTTTGTTTAGGTGCTTCATGTGGGAATTGTCAGTCGATGTGGGGCGGAGGCGGAGTGAAGCGCTTTCTGCTACGTCAAACGCGTCATAGGTGTATCTGCCACATCATCGTTGTAGCAGCTTTAGTTCATTGTCATGTGGGAGGGTGGCAGAAATACGCTGCAATTTGTAAAAAAAAAAAAAAAAGCCTAATCAATTTTAAAACCACTTGAGAGACAAATACAAGGCCCACACATCACTCTTAGAAGGTAGAAAGCTCTGAAAAGTTGATTTTTCAGGAGATGGGCCCTTTAAAGTCTAATAGATAAATCTATGGCTGCATTCAGACTGCAGCCTGAAGTGACTCAAATCAGATTTTTTGGCCCCTATGTTCCTGTATCTGATCTTTTAATGACAGTCTGAACGACACAGATCCGATTTTTTCAAATGTGACCCAGGACACTTGGATATGTGCTCCTGAAACCGATACATATCTGATCTTCTGACATGTGACTTCAGTCTGAACGGCCAAAGTGCATTCATCCACCTACACGTTATCAACAAGCCACAAACGTCACTATTCTGCGCTGAAGTAGGCGAAAATTGTTAATGAACTCTGTGTCACTGAAGCGAAGCACATCACCACTCACCACTCTTGGCTCCGTCTCCACATCCACACGTTCCTTTCAACGTTCTGTCCCACAAAACACCACGACCAAAAACCTCGTCCTTCTCCTTCTCAATCTCCTCCTTAAAACAAGTAAGTTGTTCATGTTCTGGCTCTGGTACGAGAGGAACTTTAAAATCTCCAGGTGCTCAATGCTGCGTCCATGTTTGGACAACTTCTGTCTCCAGTGCACATGCGGGACACTTTCGGGCCATTTAATGTTCACACTGGGGATCACATATAAGTCACATTTAATTGGAAATGTGAATGACCTCGCAAAAACATCAGATTTCACAAAAAAATCTGAACTGAGCTCAACGCCCTGCAGTCTGAACGTAGCCTAATAGATCTTCTGACAAAGCAGTGCCTACAGTTAGAATCACAGCTCCAGGGATGTTGATGACGTCGGCTGCATAAGAGGACTTTGATAAATACAGCTGAGAAACTGCATTAACATGAAGTTGGAAGGACATGCTAAATTAAACAGTCTGCAAAGTAAAAAGGTCAACAAAACCAACTCATTTAGGAGTTCTAAACAGTAGACACATTACTGCTGCGAGTGTAAGGACGTCCAGGTGGAGGCGGGTCTGCGCCGGTTGCCGTGGTGATGGACAGGTTGACGGATCGACTCAGACAGGGAGATCCTTGGACTGCCACGTTTTCAGATGACACTGTGGTCTGCAGTGAGACCAGGGAGAAGGAGAGAGGGATGTTCAAGGTTTGAGATGGAGGAGAGGAATATGTTTAAGATATACTTTATTTATGTAGTAAGGTCGATGTGAGGAGGAGAAGAGGAGCAGAGACAGAAGAGCAGAACCAGAGGAGGAGAGACAGAGGAGCAGAACTACAGGAGCAGAACCAGAGGAGCAAAGACAGAAGAGCAGAACCAGAGGAGCAGAACAAGAGGATTAGAGACAGAGGAGGAGAACCAGAGGAGCAGAACCAGAGGAGCTGTGTGGAGATTGAGATGTTGAAGTTGTCTCTATAGGTGACATGGATGTTGGTCAAGGTGATAGAGAACTTCCTCCTCTTTGGTAAAAAGCATCTGAAATGGATAAAGTGATGAAAGACGTGGGATTAAATAAGAGTTGTGTGGTCAAGGACCTGATGTAGAGCAAAAACAAACTCAATGCAATAATTGAATCAAACATTATCTAATTTAAAAACTCATTTAAAATTTAAGTACGAAACACGAAGCTTTGATCACAGTCGGACCGTGAGCCCACGACACCAGGTCTGTCTCCAGGCTCTCCACAGAGGAGTTTCCATGGCAACAGAGTGTGAGTGTCCGGCTGCGCAGACCAGACGCGCTGACACATTTCGGGCAAACGTAACACCCCACGGCAAAAAAAAAAAAAAAAATTGACAACAACTTTCAAGACTTGAAATTAGAATCTGTGTGTGCAGATTTGAAGCACACATTCTGTCACTAAAGGGCTTATACATGAATTACATTTATTCTTGTCCAGATAAGTACTCTTTACATCAGGTTTGGAATAGTGTAAACTGTTAAATAAGCAGTGTTGGAAAGGTTACTTTTAAAATGTATTCCCCTACAGATTACAGATTACATACATCAAAATGTAGTTTGTAATGGAATAAATTACTTTAGGTGAGTAACGTAATCTGAATACTTTGGATTACTTGATATTGTCATGTTTTTTTAAACTACAGGAATGTAACAACCACATCCTGAAAATTCTTGTTGTTCTCTTCAAATTGTCTGTTGAGCCCAAGTCTCCATGAACAGACTTTTGTTTGCTGTAGAGAAGTAAAGACGAGGACTTTAATGTAAAAAGTTTTGTTTTATCTGCTAAAAGAAACTAAAAAGTCCAGACTTTACTTAAATATATAACAAATATTATTGATAGAGAAATTATTTTTATAAAAGATCACTACTGTCTGAAATTATGTTCTAGTTTAGTCCTGGTTTAATCCTGGTTTAGTTCTGGTTTAGTCCTGGATTTAGTTCTAGTTTAGTCCTGGTTTAGTCCTGGTTTAGTTCTAGTTTAGTCCTGGTTTAGTCCTGGTTTAGTTCTAGTTTAGTCCTGGTTTAGTTCTGGTTTAGTCCTGGTTTAGTTCTGATTTAGTCCTGGTTTAGCCCAAAATGTGAAAACAGGAAAATACCGTGCTGTAATCCATTTATTCCAACAAAGTAACTGTAATCCAATTACCAGTCACTGAAACAGTAACTGTAACTGAATACAGTTACTCATAATTTGTACTCTGATTAATGTACTCTAATTCCAGTACATGTAATCTGTTACTCCCCAACGCTGTAAATAAATTAAATAAAATATAATCTAGTCGTTTTACATTTTCTCTGGTAATAATGAACACAGAAGGGCCACTTTTTCATCTATTCAGACACATTGTTACTGCGAATCACGGCAAACCACCTGTCTGACACTATTCCAGACACTCGATTTTGTGTCATGGAGCATTTTCAAAAGTGACACAAAAACAAATAGTACCAGAGATGTAAAAACTTTAAGGAAACATCCACACAGACAGTAGTTTCTGTGTCCTGGAGGCAGAAAGATGCAAGTGGCGCCTGCCTTCCTGTTTCAACAATCGCTCTGTGGTGTTGGAGCTGTTGTGTTTATTTAAGCATACTTCCATAGGTGTTAGGTTTTAGATTTTATTACATTTTACAATCCCTACAGTTTAAAATTGAGCTGGAGGACAGGGCAGGTAGAATGTTTGTTGCATGTGGCAGACTTTCAAGTTTTTCTAATCATTACTTGGTTTGGTGGATAGAACCTGTGCCAAGTATTTATCATAGTTTTACATCAGTTTCATCAGAGTTTGTGGGGAAAAAAAGTAGAAACGAAAAGTACAAAAATACAGGCAGCAGTTCAGTTCAGTTCATCTTTATTTTGGAGTCATGGTTATTTTTTTTTTTAAAACAAAGGCAGTGACGACACAAAAAAATAAACATTTGTTTTTAAAAGACAATCATACCAGCGTCTCCACATACTGGACTGATCTTATTGCACTGAATCTCAGATTTGTGAGTGACATTATTATTTCATTGTCCGATTCATTCAGTCTGCAAATAAAACTGTATATTAAAGTTCTTAATGCAGCTTGCAAAGTGTTCAGTCTTGCAGTAACAAACATCTCAGTCACACTCGTCCATCGTGGCTCCTCAAAAGCATCGCAAAGCGTCATCGTAAACACCTGCTGTCTTTACAAACTTGCTTTTTTTTGTAATGAATCCAGAGGTGGGCTGTGTACAACAATATGATTTAAACAATAACAACTTTACATCATTTATACAAGAACCAAACTTGTGCATAAGAGGATTTGCCTGAGCATAGATCATCCTACACTGTCTGTACACATCATCATCTTCTGCCATGTCCGGTGTGATGATAAGTCCAAGATCTGTAGCTCTAAAACAGATTGTGTTTTAGAACTCAGTGCAACCTCTGAGAATCCCTCTGTTGATGTCATCAACACAGAAAACTCCATCCAAAATGCAGAGACAACTGACACGCAAAGAAGTCATTCCTGACACTTTAAACCTTTCAACAAAATAAAGATGCTGTTATTTATTTGTATTAGTCAATCTTGCAATGTTGTTGTTAAACATCATGGTTGGAATTACCTCCAACCAGAAAGTTCAATTATAACCTTCACAAAAAATGTAAAAAAAATAAAAAAATAAAAAAAAACCCAGAAAACTCTAGCAATTGTTTTTATTTTAAATACAGTTTGGAATATTAATGTTAAGTCTATTTTTGTGAACTGAGTAGTCATAGTAGTCGGTAAAATCACAGATTTATTGGTTCATATCTCTGAAATCACTGGGCCTATCCACATAAAAGAAAAACTGTCACAAAGTTCAGTATCTTGTGCCAGTGTAAATAAACAAAACAAGGCTTTAGTATCCACTATGTCTCCTGATCCCCTGTGCTCGAGCTTTGTTTACACGAGTCAACAAAGGACTTAAACCTGTAGATTTTGGAGGCGTTCCAGGAGAGATGTACTGAGCCTTCACTGTTTTAGGAGTGAAACTGTGAACGAGTTGGTCTGATAAGCTGTCCAAAAGGCAGAGTGACGCCAGAGCTGGAGCGGCTGAATGAAATGGAAACAAAAGTGAATACAAAAGAGCGTGAGAACAGATAGTGTCTGTGCAATAGCTCTATCACCAGTGGAATCATACACTACAAAGGAGCGGCCAGTGCCCAGTGCAGAGCCTGGAGCACGCTCACTGTGTCGAGATGTTTGCCTGATTAAGTCACAACGTCCACATCAGTGATGGAAGAATAGTCCATTTTGTTACTCAAGAAAAAGTACAACAGAGCAAAAATATATCAGAAGTATCAAAAGTATCAAAAGTATACAGTAAGGCTGTACTATTACATGAATTTTGAATCACGGTTTTGATTTGTGTGTCAAACAATCCCCAAACTCATAAGTGAGTTGAAACAAATTATGTGCCGGTGCTATTAGGTGCCAATGAAAGTATATTTATTTTTTAAATAGAAAGATTGTAGAACAGCTGGTTTATTTTGGATACATTTATGTTTTTCTGCCCTGTTTCATGTTCAAAGTATTTTTTATTCATTTTGTTTTATACATTGCCCACTGCTCTAAGGTACATGTTTGTGGCCTATATTCATTTTCAATTTGAAAATTTTGCGTAAATTATCAATAACCAAGTGTTTTTGTTTTGTTTTTTTGAGAGAGAGAAATGTTGAATAAATGCATCATGTAACAGAAAAATAACAGTTTGAATAATCGTGATTTCAATATTGACCAAAATATTCATAATAATTCATTATTATAATTATTATTTTTCCATAATCGAGCAGCCCCTGTGCACAGATTAAATACTGAAGTTCTCATGTAAAAAGTATCTCACACACTGGAATGAAATGTTGTAATTTTAAAGCAATTTGAAATTTCTTAAAGGAACTGTATGTACGATTTACATTTTTAAGCCTGTTCACGTCAATACATTTTATTTTTTTCTGAAGCAGCTGTAATGCTGATGCACTCTTAGTCACAAAAACATTGGACATGATGGCCATATGTTTTATGAAGATCATCTGGTGTTTTGGTTCAAGGTGATTATCCAATCACAAAGCAGAATGATCGTCACATGACTCTCTCATTTAAGTTGCCAGTTTCAATGCTGAAATCTAAGCTGGTTTAAACCTAAAATGTCTCTCTGATCTGAATGGTCGCTCCTTAAATCCCAGAACCTGCATCGAGTCATGAGTCAGTGTGAGTGCAGAGAAGAGAGAATATTGTGCAAAATCAACTTTTGGAATGTTCTACCATGTTAACACTGTTCCCTCATCAAAACATCCCTGTGGTGGTTTTATATGTCATCCATGCATTTTTGAGTAATTTAGAGATCTCTCCCGGGCCCTGTTTGAACCCTTGCAGTATGATTCTAGGGCCTAGAGTCAAATCTTAAAGTGACATAATGAGTTTCTTAGATTTTCATCGTCATTTTAGTTGTAAATAGTTTCTTAAAGCAGACAGTTGTTGAAATCCACTTCATTCAGTACCACAGTTAGACTAAAACAACAGTCATGTATGATACCATTTTGCTGGATGATTAATTAAAACCTTTCATGGAGTGCCAGAAAAGATGAAATGGCAGGATTTTCTGAACTTGTAACAAAGCACAAACGTTGCATCTTGCCTGAACAGATGTTGTGTTATAATAGGGCTGCGGAGTGGGTGCTAACGGCTGTTACTGTGGGAACAAATGCCTGACTGTGATGCTTCTCCGTGTGACAAAGACCCTGCAACTTTTGACATAATGACATGTTTATTATTTTGCCTGTCACACGCTCACGACGCACAGAAGAGCAGTCGCAAGAATGAAGTTTAAAGCTACACTGTGAAACATTTCAAATGAGGGTCTGCCAAATGCTTGATGATTTTGTGTCACTTATCTTCCGTTCATTCAGTTACTGGTATTTTTAGTAAAGAGTAACACATAATAAAGCCTATTCAACATATTACCTTATTGTTTTGAAAATGCTATATTCACTGACATTTAACTCCCCTGCTAAGTCACTCCCTCTTCAGAGCACTATCACAACACAGTGTGCATCCCACTAATGAAACTACTGCACATGGCGTCATTTGTAGTGTGTTGGTTTGTATCATGTTTTTGTGTATTTATGGAGAATAGGAGGGTTTCAGTCTTGTGATCACGATGATGCACGAATTTCAGGTGGAGGGCAGGAAGTGAAGACAAACACGACAAACACGGCTCTGGAGAACACAGATATGGAGAAGAGTTCTTATTGTAAGGATTTAGAGCCAGTAGCGAGACAAAAGTACGAGCAGTTAGTCGACAAATATATTGGGCATGACCCTGATCTTACTGAAAATGAGAGAATTTTCAACTGAAGTAAAAGATTTGCCGACAATCGAGGCAGAGGAGATCACTAACTATTTAGCTCTTCAGACATCGTTCTACACCAGACAACAGATGAAGGCAAAGTACAAAAGTTTGGAGGCATAGAACTTTTTTTGTCAGTGGATGGGTCCTCAACCTTGGTGCAAAACGCCTAAATGATGATTATCGTTTGGTCTTGGCCGGGGTGAGTGTTTCTCTTATTTTACGTGTATAGACGTTATGGGAAAAACTGCAGTGTATCAGCTGTAACTTCTATCTGAACTACTTAATGTCGTTAGCCGTTAGTTGTTAATGATTCGTTTATGTTTAGGTCAACCACAAAAAACAATTTATCTTTGTAACAAACCTTTGATGAAGTGGTCACTGCAGACACGAGCATTAGCGAATTCTGCTCCTCCCGACCGCAAACAGATTTGTAATCCAGTTTTTACGGGGTTGTTCTGTCGGCTTTTCCCATTTCTGACCTTTGTGGATGACTATATTTGGTACTCTAAAAAAATCGCTTTTCCTTCTCTCGGTTAGAATGATTGGCACAGCCGTAAACTACACAACACATCGGCATTTTCCTCCAGTCAGTTCACTTCCTGCCTCCATCTGATTTTGCGTGCTGACAAACGTAGCCCTGTGACGTCACGTGAAACCCAGATATTGTCATTTGGGAGCTTGGCTGACATAGGCTTGTGGGTGAAAGCTCTTCAGGCGTGTACAGCTTTTGTGTGAACTTTGGAATAGGGTAGAAAGCTCCAAAAAGCTCTCTCCCCCTCTCTCAAAAGCTGATAAGTAGGCTTGCCTCTGCACAGATCTGCCTGTCCTGCTTGTCTACAGGCTGATAGATAAATTTAATGCCATACTATGAAACATTATAAGCAGACCAATCAGGTTTTCACAGCATCACAACATAAGCGATATTTTTAGTATGACTGAGCGAACAAAGCTTAGACTGACCATGCTCCAGCTGATATTACGGCTGATCTTGTGCCATAAACAGTGCGTTGCTAGGGGCAACAGGCAGACGGCAGAGCACACTACATAATCATAAATGCTACATTATTAATGCAACATTTAATCAGCGCAGTGAAAGGACTCCCTGGTGAGTGATTCATTTTATCATCCAAGACACATGTACTGTGAATAATACAGGACGCAGTCTCACCCAGCACCATTACACACACGACAGCTGCATTTGTGTTGGACAAATTGTGTCTGCATTACTGTCACAACACTAAACTCCAGCTCAATACACTTACACTTACTTAGACTTAGACAAACTTTATTGATCCACAAGTGAAATCATTTGGCTCACACATCACAATATAATATAATAACAAAGAGAACAAATATAAATGATAATAATACATTCTAAACAAGTAGCAAAAAGGGTGGCAAGAAATAGGTGAAAAATGTAAATATTAGGCATAATTATATACATATATATATAAATGTACATGTCAAAATAAAATTGAAAAATAAGTAATAAAATATAAAATCCAAACATTATACAAGAGGTCACAGGGAGACAGTGCAACAATATGATGACTGACAGGACATAGGGTTATCTGTCACGTAAGGGTAATTTGATGTACAGTTGTAGGGAGTATTATAGTATGAATATAGTCCTGTATCTCTCACTGTTGGAGAATAAGCTCCTCTGACTCTCTATATTCTGGTGAGGTGGGTGAGTTGTTGTACAGTTGTAGGGAGTATTATGTGTCCCTCTATAGTCTGGTGCAGTGGGTGAGCAGGAGTGTCCATGATGGAGAGCAGTGTGTCCAGTGTCCTCGTGTCTCTCACTGTGACAAATGTCTCCAGCTCACAGACGAACGTGAGCAGTTTTATGGATCAGTTATGTCCCTTTCCCTGGAGCTGCTCCTCCAGCAGACCACAGTGAAGTACAAGGTGCTGGTCACCACAGACTGGTAGAAGATCTCCAGGAACTTGTTCTCAACATAGAAAGAGCTGAGCTTTCTCAGGAAGTTGAGTCTCCTCATGTTCTTCTTGTACACAGTACTACAGTTGTCCCTCCAGTCCAGTCTGTTCACCTGGACACCAGGGTACTTGTAGCAGTCACTATTTCCACATTATGGTCCTGGATAGTGGCGGACTCCACTAGTATCCTCTTTCTCCTGAAGTCAATCACCAGTTCCTTGGTCTTGTCAATGTTCAGGAGCAGATGGTTTGCCCTCGGACCACTCCCCAAAATCAGTGTCCTGTCCTCCAGCTCTTCACCACCTCTGATACACTCAACCACAGCAGAGTCATCAGAGAACTTCTGCTGGTGGCAGGATCCGGAGCTGCACTGGAAATCAGAGGTGTACAGAGTGAACAGAAACAGAGACAGGACTGTACCCTGAGGAGCTCCTACATACTGAGACCTGCTTCAGTATAGACCCGAAACTGATTGTGATGATGAAAATACTTTATTTAGATAACAGAGTGATGGTAGAACTTTCTTTCATATTCTCATGTTGTTTTATAATCCCTTAGGTAGGTCTCATGCTGGTCCATGGACATATACTAGTGAACGACCTGTGAATAGGACTTCTTTAGTATACCTGTTTAATTTAGTATCTAGTTTCGAAACTAGTTGTAGTATTGCTTAGTATTTGATTTTTAAATCTTTTGACAACCCTGCTCTGTATGCTGCTGAGTACCTTTCACTCTTTTCTAATAACACTACTTGAACTGTTCTTTTTTGGTATCTATTCCTGTATTATTCATCTTCTAGAATGACAAAGCAGAACTACAGTGTTCATGAACTCATTAAATAGTATTTCTTTGGAGAAAAGCTGTTGTTTTTCTTGTTAATTTATGATGACACTGCCTTGTAACTATAGCGCTCTCCCGGGACCCACTTGGCATCAAAACATGTTATTAAAAGAAAAAGTATTCTTTCGCTACTAGTTTTATAGCAGTAGTACACAGACCTTTTATTTGGTACATTACTGGTGCCTTTGATAACCTGACACTTCTGCATATGCTCTCTGAGTTCTCTAGGTTATTGTATTTTTGTGATCATGTGTGACTCTTCATTGTGTAGGTTTTCTTGTATAACTGTGAGTTGTCTTGGTGTTCTTGTGTGACTGTTGTTGAAAAGTTCTATAGGTGCTCCCTGTGGGTTCTGCAGGTGTTCCTGTGTGATTGTTGAGTTCTACAGGTGTTCCTATGTAACTGTGAGTTCTCTAGGTTCTCTTATGTGTGTTCTTTAGGTTCTCCTATATATGGTTCAGGGTTAAGGTTAGCCTTGATTGGACCTGTTCGGAATTTTGCCCAGGGAGAAACAGGAGTAGAACCCCAAACCTTGTTACTGTGAGCTGTGAGTGCTAGCCACCATTTCTTAGGTTTTTGTATGACTGTTCTCTAGGTTCTCCCATGTGAGTGTTTATTTTGCTGACACATATAAAATAGAACAGCTTTTTTCTGAATAATGATTCATCTACTTTGATCATGTCATGTCATATTTGATTATCTGTTGTATAGTTGATTGTTAAATATACTGACAGATCCCCTTCATGTCTGACGCCAAGATAAAACTCTCCTCTGACCTCAGGGAACTCTCCAATAACGTTAGAAAATCCTTTTTAGCGTCAGCATTGTCAACACTGATTTGTATTTACAAGTGGTAAATTGTAATGTAGCTTCTATGGTAATGTCTGACTTAGTATTTGAGTCATTTTGAATGTGGAAATGTGGAGCGTGCTGTGCTTAAATGAAAGAATGGGAGAGTGCATGGTTTGATTGTAAATGGATGGATATTTGGATCAATTCTATTCTTTTAACCTGCCCGGGGACTGCAGATGGAAACTAATGTGTTTACACATGGTCTCTGTTCAAATAAACCAATAAACTAAACTAAAGCATTTTGCACAGGGAACGCACAAAGCTGGAAACAACCCAGATGGAAGACTATTCTCATCCAAGCTATTTTTAAGTGAAATTTAATTTAAATTGGCTCACCATCACAATTCTGCTTTCTAATCAGAGCAACTACAAAAGTCACACTGTTTCCTTATGTAACAGGTCTTTGAGAGCGTTTGAAATACACCTCTCTGTGGACACGTTGTACGAGTATCGGACTGCTGCATCAATCTCCACACATCTCATTACATTTAGCACATTTAGCAGCCGCAATCTAATTAATGAACTAACAGGAGGAGCATACGAGCGGCCGTCCCTCGACCTTGTTAGTCCGTCTCCACTTTGTCAAAGAGGAGACGTCTTCCTGTTTAATTGACCTCTCCTGGAGCGCAGTAGCCCCATCCGTCACACCCCCACCGCCCGAGCCCCCACCCGAACCCCCCCCTCCAGGGAATAGTCCGGAAAGCCCGGCGCAGAATGCAAATGTGTTGACGATCAATGTTGGTACGGTTCCATGCTTCGCCGCTCCATGTCATGCGCATCGATTGGGCAAATGCTTAGCTAACCTTGGCTCAGGGTTCAAGGAGCTCTGCGGTTGGCTCAGCAAGTCTCCGCCGAGCACAGACGACCATATATGGGCAAGGAGGAGAGACATGAAAGAGGGAAGGAGATAATTAGATAGTCAGACAGCAAATGTTGTGGAATGTGTTGTGTAAGTATGTGGACATTTCTTGGTTCTATATTCTGACGCCTTGAAGTGATAAAGGACACATGACATGTTCGTTAGTATGTGGGGACTGTTGGGACAAGGGAAATCAAATACATAAAGAAAAGGAGCACATTTTGCAAAAACACAATGAATTAGTGGCAAAGTATGTATTCTTTTTCTGGTCATTATATCCCCTTAATAACTAACAGGCCTGTATAAATAGATTGGCATGTACATTTTGTTGGCGGACGACTGTGCCAAATTTGAAGTTATCAGGATGTTGCTTAGCAGTTTCTGAAAAAAGACACTATGTGAAGTATTCAGTGGCAAAGTTCTGCACCAGGTCGGGTACTCACAGTAGTTTAACGTTCTAGAATTTTATGGGTGGCTACTGTTTACACATAGGTGGGTCAGGTGATTCAAATGAACGACAAATGGGAGAATAATACTTGATGCGAATCCCGAACTATGGCAGACCAGGCAAGAGAGTAACTTTAGAGTATTCATTATATAAAACTATCAGCGGAGGAAATCGGCTTGCCAACTGCGCTTCTGCTTTAGACCTTTAGACCTTTAGTCCTGGTTTAGTGCTGGTCCAGTCCTGGTCCAGTCCTGGTGTAGTCCTGGTGTAGTCCTGGCAATCGGCTCTGCGGTTGCAGTGTATATATAGTTATAATCTGCTAATGACATGGCGTAGGTTCAGTCCTGGTTTAGGGTTTAGACCTGGACTACAGGACTATCGGACTAATGGGCTGACCCCAATTTATCACAGCACGGACGGGTAATGGGTGGAATGTTAAAGGGTTCGGGCGTGTGCAGATTTAACTCTGATATAATCACGGTTTAACGGGTGGGTGCGGTGCTGTACTGTGTGGGTGCGGGCGGGTGTGGGTCTTTGAAAATGGATCCGTGTGGGACTCTGTGCAGTGGTTCAATAGTTCACACGGGCCTCGTGGGTTTGGGGTTCAAGGGGTACATACTGTAGTGCATATTGGCAGCTTTGCATTAGGGACGGACGGATCAATATTTGGAAGCAGAAAGGTATGGAAGTATCAAGTTGTGTCAATTCGTATACAAAAATACTTGGAAATGGCATAAATAATTAAATAAACAAATGTGTATCATATTTTTACAGCTTAATCTAATTTGTCAGCTTAAAGGTTGTATGGAGGATTTTTTTTGTTTTTTTTTTTTGTTTCAAATTGTCAATGATAGCAATATAGGAGTTGCAGTAGCCTTGTAATTATGATGACCAAAAAAAAGAGAATAAAAATTCATCAACTCTGGACGTGGTGGGGCTAAACATTTGCCAACAGATAACGACACTGCCTCGTTATCTGTTAGTTGACAGGCTGTCAATCAAACTCCCTACGTTTCTAGTGTAACTGACTTGCCTGCGCGCTGCCATTACGTGGTTTACGTACGCCTGTCACGCAGTCCACAGACGCTGTTTACTCCACCAACGCAACAGTTCTTAGCGGCTTTTTTGACCTATATCTTCCTCGCAGTTCGCACAAAGATTATTGCAATGGCGACAAGAATCTACGAACAGTTAGCCCCAAAACAAAGTCAGTTTTTGAGGTCGCTGAAAGAAGAAGACAAGGGGAAAAGCAGCGAAACCAAACTAAGGTGATTCTTGAAGATTCATTCCAGCGATGCCGCAACTGAAGCAGACACAGGGTCTAAAGACTGACGCACTGGTCGCCAAATTACTCCTGGACAGGAAACTTCTGCTTATTATGAAAACGTACTTTATTTCCAAGAGTTAGACAAAAGTTTTTCAGGACACGAATGCGATATCCTATGTCTGAAAACTTAATTTTCAAGGCAAAGAAAGAGTCCGCTTGCTGCTGCGTGTTGTAGTAGTAGCTAGTTCATTCGCACGGAATCTCCGCGCCCCCCTCTCTGCGCCCCTCTCTGCCCGTTCTGCTCTTCTCCCTGCTCCTCACGGAATCTCCGCGCACCGCTCCCCTCTCCTCTCCTCACTCCCCGCTCCGTTCTTCGCCCTGCTTCTCACTTCTTGTCCGCGCACGAAATATCCGCGCACCCCCTCCTCCCGCTCCTCACTTCTCCGCCTTGCCTAACCAACACTGTAGTTAGTTGTTTACAAGTCATGTGCAGCGCACCGGTTTCTGGCGTAAGGAGGAGGCGGAAGGAGGCGTTTCTACGTAGGGAGCTGTGGGGGAGGGGGGGTGGTTTCACGCATGCGCAACATTTGAAAAATGACAAACAGTCACTGGATTTCTCGTTCCTTGGAAAATCCTCTATACAACCTTTAAGGGGGGTGGAGCAAAAATACTGACAGCATCTATGTCCAGTTCGGTTTATTTCTGCTATAGGAATCTCAGTGCATTTTAACACAAAACTCATTGGTATCAGTATCAGATCAATATAGTGGTACTTGCTATGGCAGTACTTTGTGTTGGTAGAAACAAAAATCTGTTATGTTGCGTGTTCCATCTGTCTGTTGCTTATTATTGCATGAGAAAGTGCAGGGTGAATGTACACGCCAGGGCATTAGGAGTATAGTCTGACACCAGCTGACCTCAGACGCTCTTGACTTTTCAAAATGCCCTCCGGGTGTCTCCACAGTGCTCTTCGTCATCTGCCCTCCTCCTCCTCCTCCTCGCCGTACACGCGCTCGCGCTAGGACGTTGTTTATGGCCCATTTCAACTAATTACTATTTGATGAGATTTACATTTCAACTTTTTTCATCCAAATTGCTTTAGTAAATGCCAAACCAAATGTCACCTCCCCGAGTCCGAGCGCTGCCATCTGGACATTATGCAGACTGGCCGGGAGTGAAGGTATCCTCCGGAGATCCAGGTTCTCCGGTGACTAATGTTCTCGCAGGGCCACCGGAAGAGCAGCCCAGAGCCCACCATTAGAATGCATTACAGAGTGATTCATGCGCGCTCCTCTGACACAGCTGCAGACGACACATCCTGACAGCTCTTTAGCAATTTATATGGAGCCCCTGTTTAACCCGGCAATCTGCAGCCGGTGTCAATCAGCACAGACAGCCCGTGCTCCGAGACCACGCACATGCTCAAACTACACCGCAAGTCAAATGCAATTGTTACTTTACCATCCAAATATTATGGATGTTGTTTCTATTCTTTACTGTATATGTGCTTTAAAGAAGACAATTTATGTCTGCTGTATAGTGACAATCTTCTTAAAAAAAAAAGTCTGCTGGTTAGAAAACAGCAGTGCCCAATACAGGCATGGCGCTGAGATTCAAGTTGTGGATGGACCACGCCAATTGTGGGTGGGACTTAAATTAAAAATGTCATCACATCCCTGTTTAACATAATAAAATTACTGATTAATATACTTGTTATATTTATGCGCATAATAGCGATTTTAAAAGCTTCATGCTCATTTATTTAACAAATATTGCGTTGCATTGTAAAAACTTTTGGCACATAGAACGGACATATCTGCGATCACTCTCCTTGGTTCTGACCAAAAAAGAACACTTATAGTATTCTAACGAATGTCAGAAACAGATGTTTTCAGAAACAGATCATTTGGGTCACTATTGGTTGAACTATACCTATCAGAACACAACACACAACCAAGCGCAAAGTTTATGCAGCAGCGCAACCTGATCCACCGCTCACACCCAGCCCCAACAACCAGCCCCAACAACACAACCTGATCCACCGCTCACACCTAGCCCCAACAACCAGCCCCAACAACACAACCTGATCCACCGCTCACACCCAGCCCCAACAACGTGATCTGAAAGTTACAACCAGTCAATATTAGCACTAGGGCACCAGGTGGACTTAAGCCCAGGTGAAACTTTTATGCCCTGAAATGAGCGGGCAGAGGTGGATAGAGCAGTGAGCGACTGCCCCGGGTCCCGGTGTCTGAGTCAGTGTGTCTGCTGCTTTGGGTCTCTCCTCGAGCTCTCCTGTGTGGAGGTTTAGGTAAAAGTAAGTAGCCACCACTAGTGTGTGAATCAAAATAAGAGCCATAGGATATGACCGCAGCCAATGCACTCACTGAAGATATATTACTCCCTAAAAACACACTTTGAAGTTAAACTCGCCATAACTATACATAAATAATATAGGCCACAGCTCTGTTGTTATAAATTCATTAGCCTATAGCAGTAAGATAGTGCCAGTGCAGAGCTGGGGCCGAGTGGGTCAGAGTGAGCAGCTGAATCACAATAGGTCACTTGATTTCAGGTCGCCCTCACCCTGCGCCCACAAGATGCATTTATAATTGCCACAATTATTATGTAATGTAAAGTAACTGGCAGAAGCAATGTAATGAGGTCAAATTTTCTCCAAATTTCAGGCTCTCCCATAGACTTCCATGAAGTCACTCCAACTTAACAAACTCAAAGGTCAAACACATGAACCACATATGAGCACGTTTAACGTGATAAAAATACTGTGTGTCTGTGCTGACACATGTTCCATTTTTAACAAAATATTAAATCTATAGCCTATTATAAAATAACAACTTTATAATTTTATTTTATTTTTTGTATCTAGGTCAAGTTAGGGAGTGTGACACCCTTACACCCTCTACTGACCAGTCGCCACTGTGCTCCAGTGTTTTGTCGTGTGCTGTAGGAGCAGCACTGATGGCGTGTGTTCATATTGTGACCATAGCCTCTTATTGTAGTTTTGACAATGTTGTTGTTGGGGCTGGTTGTGAGCGGTGGATTAGGTTGTGCTGCTGCGTAAACTTTATGTTTGGCTGTGTGTTGTCTTCTAATTGTGATAACCAAACACAGTGCAGGAGTAGGACAGGGGACTGATGAAATATGAGACAAATTATTTATATTAATTCAAGATATAGTTCAAACAATCGTGACCAAATGATTGTCTGCCTCTGGCATTCTTTATAGTACTATATATCCTATATATAATACATATAATTATAATATATAATTTTGGGCTTGGTGACCCCCCAAAAAATGATACCACCAGCCGCCACTGGTACAGGGCAGTGGGCGTGCACCGGTGGCATTGAAAACAGGGATTCAGATATTGTGTCTTAAAAATATAAGATTGCTCAAACATAGACAAATCACTCCAAATACAACTTTTAGAGGGTAAATGAGAAGGAGAAACAACTACAACATAGTTAAAAACTGGTAAAAGCAAAGTGTTTTTTGTTTAGTATTTTTTCAGTTAAAAAGGGCTTATGACAGCAAGCATATAACAAATTTAGATCACCATTTTACTTTTTACAATTTTTAAAATGCTTTTCTCGCCCAAAACAACACATTAACATGTTTAATTTGTTACATTTTTTAATCTAAATAAACTATTTGCTCCCCACGCTAAGTCATTCTCCCTTCAGAGCACTATCACAACACAATCAGTGTACAACCTGCTAATGAAACAATCATCACGATCATTATTAAAGGCGCTGATGGTTTAAAATGTTATGGATATGAATAAGTGTAATTTAAATTTTATGAATAAGTTACATAATTAAACAACTGTTTGAGTAATGTACTTTCTTTATAAGTAAAAAAAATAAAAATTAATAAAATATTGAGGTGATGGGATCTTTCTGCACATTCCAATGATGTCTTGGAGATTCATATGATTATATAAAATGTCCCATGAATTATTATTATTGTCCACCCTTTTTATCACGATAAACAATATTAATGTTTATTGTCCCATCCCTAGTTGTAGCGTAGTATTTTGTATCAAACTTTTTTTATTATATATATTTATGCCGTAGTCGTGTAGGAGCATGGGTTCGAATAAATCCCAGAAGAAATCATTAAATTACGCAAACATGAATGAGATGACGTCTAAAACCTCCTCTTCAGGCATATTTTTAATGAAGGTACAATGTTATAACATAGTAGAAAGTTAAAAAAAAAAAAAAAAAAAAGAAAAGAAAGAAAGAAAAAAAAGGCAATACCCCATGTGTAAAGTGAAGTTGCAAATGCATTTAATTGAATAATTTAACATTTTGGACTGTCCTCAGCAACTCGGAACAAGCTGAGAAAGCAAAACAAGCATCATTGCCAAATAGAAAGACTTAGACACAGGGGCAAGGAACACATTTTTACACTTTAATGGTGTAATTTGGAGCCTGGTCAAGAATTATATCTCTGTGTATTTTTTTTTTTTTACAGAAGGATATCACTCTGGTCACTGTATTCTCTCTTGTTTTGATACTGACAGATCATGCACGTCCCTGATTGGCTAATGCAGCTGTCAGTCACACCCATTTGAAGTCTGGGAAATAAAACCGGTGACCTCACATTTGTTCAGTATTGGGGAAATGTCTATTCACTGATCCTCGTGAAGTAATTTGGTGAAATATAGTAGGTGATAGTAGGCCTGAAAAACATTGTGCTAATTAGAGATCAGTGATACTTTCTATAGTATATGACCACGTTCAGACTGCAGGGCTTAATGCTCAATACGGATTTTTTTGGGGTGAAATCCGATGTTTTTGCGAGGTCATTCACATTTCCAATTAAATGTGACTTGTATGTGACTCCAGTGTGAACATTAAACGGCCCAAAAGTGTCCCACATGTGCACTGGAGACACGACGACGTCAACCGTGAACCATGAACAACTTATTTGTTTTAAGGAGGAGATTGAGAAGGAGAAGGACAAGGTTTTTGGCCGTGGTGTTTTGTGGGACAGTCCGTTGAAAGGAACGTGTGGATGTGGAGACGTAGCTAAGAGTGGTGGGATAGTGATGTGCTTCACTTCAGTGACACGAAGTTCATTAACAGTTTTCATATGACGAGAAGAACGTTTGTGTACATTTGTGAGCGCCTACTTGTGCCACTCTCGCGGGAGGAAACACATCTTCGGCGGCTTATTTCCATGAGCAAACGTGTTGGCGTTGGGCTGTATTGGCTTGTGACAGGTGCTTGTTACTGCACAATTGTCAGCCTCTTTGGCATAGTCAAGTCCACCGTGTGATAACGTGTAGGTGGATGAATGTGACCTGGCCGTTCAGACTGAAGTCACATGTCAAAAGATCAGATATGTATCGGTTTTAGGAGCACATATCCAAGTGTCCTGGGTCACATTTGAAAAAATCTGATCTGTGTGGTTCAGACTGTCATTAAAAGATCAAATACAGGAGCATAGGGGACAAAAAATCACATTTGGGTCACTTCATTTTGACCCAAAATTCACATTTCACATTTGCAGTGTGAACGTAGCCTAAGACTGACACTGTAACAATGTTGTCAAAAGTATCAAACACCAAATAGATAATCATTCAAGCAAATATCACAAAAAAAAGTCCCATTTACAGGACAGAAATGAGCTTTAGAATGATCTTGAGCAAGTAGAAGAGCAGATAGACTAGTATACACACATGGACCACTAAGGAACCTACCTGGCCCTCTGAGGATTACACACATAACAGGTCACATGATAGTATAAAAAAAGTAATAAAATTAGTGTTGAAAATCACATTCTGTCATCTAAAGAAAGAACTTTTTATTAACATCGTGGTATCTGAACTGGTATTATCAAGTCTAGTCCTGAGTATAGAAATCAAGTAGTAATACAAAAGTGCATTCGTTTTTTAAAGCCCTTTACCACATTCTCAAATTTCACTTACAGCTGTGTGCAATATTCATTCAGTGTTCATACTCTGTGAAGGCAAAGTACTACAGTCACAGTTAAGACTTCTTTTGCAGGAGTCATCTGTTTAACTCTCCGATCACATCTTGGGTTTGGTTAATATCTGTGTCATTACTGGGCCTATCCACTGGCACAAAGTTCAGCGTCTTTTCTGTCAGCACAAATTAGACTGAAATGGATTTTTCTCTTTATAGCTTCAGAAACTTGTACCATTACTTAACCTCAAATGTCAAGTCACTGCCATCAGATGAAAGGACTTTAAGCCATAAGATTAATATGACAAGTTTGTGGAGCCAGACTCAAACAAATAACAATGAGTTTCAATATTTGTGGATCAGAGTTTTGAAGATTTCTTTCAAAAACAGAAATCTCCCATAGAGTTACATACAGCCTTTTATATATATTACACTATGAATCATTATGAAGTACTTTATGAAACCTCTGACACGCTGTCTTGGACATGTTGGAGACTTGTGGTTCCATTATCCATCAGTGTTGTGGTGGTGAGCGCTCAGAGGGTGGGAGGTGGGAGGTGGGGGCAGTGAGCTGAGAGGTGGTAATGACAGGGTTAGGCTGTGGTCTACATACACATGGGACGAACGTGGAGACATGATAATGACATACTCTATAGAAAGGGCATAGGACCCATAACCTCGGGTCAGACAGCCGGGCTAATGATCTCTTGTCATTCACCTCTACAATCTATAATTCCACAGCATGGCATTAATCTTCTCCATGGAGACGAGCAGGTGACATGTTTTCATGGAACAGGTTTGGGAATGCTGTAGATTCAAGCCCATCGATCTGCCCATGGAGCTAAAAGTCCCAGTATGTAACTTTTTGCCAAAAAAACAAAACAAAACAAAAAAACACACACTAAAAAGGAGCATGGATTTTTCATTACGGATGTATCTATTGCAGTACAAATTGCAGAAAATCCTTGTTCTAAGTGGGCTTGCATCTCCATAAACCTGACTCTTATTTGGCCTGTTTGTCTCCATGGAAATGTTGTTGACTATAATATTCAACACTCCAACACTACAGCATAAATCAGCTGTTGTTACAACAAGTAAGAAGAAACATGTCAACAAGGTAAATACACTTTACTATATTGTCTTTAAAAAGAACCCAAGCAGTTAAACTATAACATAAAATATATGGGGGATGTTCCTAAGTATGGTTTTAAATTTCCGTTTCCATGGAATCATGCAGTTGACTTACCATCACCAGGAAGTTACATATTATCACTTTAAAATGCAATAGTAAATTTCAATACACAGTTCCTATAATAAAACAAGAATCACTGAAATAACTGAATAACTTGAAAGTGTGTGAAGTTTTTCAGTTGTTTTATGCCTAGATAGTTCAAATCTTGTCTGTTTTTATATCTGATAGGGTCTTTGTCAAATAGAGAATCTGCCTGAACAACAAAAAGATCATCTGATGTTAAAGTTCTTTCAAACTGCTGCACGTGTGGGTGGTGTGCTCTGGGTGGCTGAAAGCCTGTAGTGCTGTGTCGCTGCCTGCGGGTGGCGCTCTGCATGTCCCTGTGATGAGCAGAACCTCTGTGTGTTTAATTGGTCCCAGATCACAGTAGATCAGACTGGGCTTCCCTCTCCCCAGACGACTCTCGCTCAGTCAGGCCTGTTAGTGAAGGCAGCCTGTTGTGTCTGAACCTGACCCACTCTCGTCTCACTCATGTCTATGTGCACAGTTGTTTTTTTTACAGTGTAGTGCTTTTCTACAAACGGTTGTCAAAACTATGAAAAAACAAATATTAGTCCAATGTTTAAACTTATTCAAATTCATCTGAACATGTGTCAATACTAAAAAAGTCTCATTCACAGGACAGAAATGAGCCTCCCGTGAATAACTTTAGAACTGTGCTGTATTATTTGGTTTTCTTGAATGTGACAATGTCATTCTTCCAGATGGGAAGCAAGGGCCAGTTTTTTCTATAATTATATAGTATTTTGTCATGAAATATCCAAAAGGTAAATTCAAAAATATGGAACATGATCATTGCTATTATTGAGCAGACTTAAACCAGGCTCTATTACTACAGAAATCTGCAGATGGACAATATTCATTTTAGCTGCCGCCATCTGTATTAAATAATACTGTTCTATAGAATGATATGATGTCACCTGAAATCCAGCCATCAGAACAAGTGTAAGAGCACAGACTATAGACTAGTGTACACTCATGGACAGATATGGAACCTACCTGGACCACTGAGGAATTACACACATATGGAAATATGATTTAATGTTGAAAATCATTTTCTATTATCCACATAGTGTTTTTATTATCATCCTAGTATCAAAATCATTATTGAGAATCAAGTCCATAGAACAGGAATCGAGATTCATTAGTATGTAAATAGAGTTTGAACTTATATCATTGTGACAACATTAAATTCAACAGCAATAATCCATGAAAAGAATTTTTCTTTATTTTACCTAAATACTTTTCCATCTTTGTCTTGTCCACATGTTTAAAGCAGATCTGCTCATTATTCTCTCTGTGCTCAAACGGCTTCTACGCACCATCACAACAGGCTTCTACACATGTTTACCAAGCTCCGTCTGAACAATCCTTCAAGTGGAAGTACTGTGAAACCCGGAGTCAGTGCAGGCGCTTGAACACATCCATCTCCATAGCTGCAGCTCAGTGTGAGGCGCGGTGCGTTCAGGCGCTCTCCGGCTGACAGATGCACCGCAGCAGTTGGCTCTGATGCATTTTTAAACAGGCACAGAGGCAGACTGCAAGCGAAGGGGTCGCACTAGAGATGTGACTGAGTCCATATACTAATGTACACAGCAGCACGCCTCAGGTTCATCATGAGAGACCATCAGTCAGCACAGGGCATTCGAAATGCTTTATAGTAAAGTGTGGTCACACTGAGGTGACCATGGCTAACACAGCTGTTAGTGTAGAGAAAGTAAGGAGCAAGGATTATTAAGTGCCATTTTATTTCATTATTATGATACTATGATCACAGCACAGCTTTGAGTCCTCACACGTCCATTAGGATGCATCACTGGATTATATTTGTGAGTAAAAAACTGTGGCACAATGGCTGGTACTCTTGTAGTTTGACTCTCAGGCTGCTCAGGCTTTCCTGTGTGGAGTTACATGGTTCTCCCCATGTTTGGGTCTTATCTTGGCACTCCCATCAACCTAAAACATCCACCAACAACCAACGTAGTCCTGACTAAACCTAGTTCAACATCTGAAGTAACAGCACCTATTGCCACAAACAGGTCACTTTAACCTTAAGAAAAATGTCATTATTTCATAACTGGCAATTTAGTTGTGGTTTGTGTCGCTTAGAAGTTGAAATATGCTACGTAAATGTGATAATTTATCACTTCTTTATAAAGTATATTTTGTGTATTTTTTTGGAAATGAAATAGTTGGACTGGTGTTTTTTCTCAGCACATATGTCTGGAGGTAACTCTATTGAAAGCACTTGTATTGGCTTAGGGCTCAGGGCTTGTGTGAATGCCTGGCTGCAGATTTCCTCTGTCATACTATCAGCTGGTATTGCTTGTTTTGTGCTGTGTTCTTCTGTTCACACACCTTCTTTTCTAGGTCGACTCTTTTCACGCGCTTTCCACACTTTCTCTGATGCATCTTAAACAGCGACACTGATAATAACACATTTATGATTTGTGAATTATGTAGTTTTGTGAGAACATGTTTCCAGGAAAGGCTTATGAATCTTTGAAGGCTGCCTTACCATTTTTGCCTCAGAGTTTCCAGTCTGCGCCTTTTCAATTCTGTTTGATGACATGTTTTGCAGGTAACACTGAGGTCACAGACAGCTGCCAAACTTGAATCATCTCCAGATCTTTCATTTTATATTTATGTGTATTATTATTATTATTAATTTGTGTATCTTTCTTTAATCATGTTATTAATTTGAAAATATTGCAAGGATAATTCACCCAATGTCTAATTTGAATGAATAATTGTTGGTTATTACATTCCATTTAATTGGTTATTTAATTCCATGAATTCATTATTTATTTTTAAAAAGTTTAATTTGGTGAGTTATCCCTAATATTTTCACATGTTTTCTGCAAAGCTGCTCTCACTCCCAAGGCTCTACTGAAAGTTGGCATATTTTATTTTATCACTGGTTTGACTGCAAAGGGGAAAAAAGAGGAATAGGCATTTACAGTAAGGAGGACAATTGGACAATTAAATAAAAGGAAAACTGTAAATGAAAATAAATAAATAAAAATCTTATATAGTTGTGTAGATAGAGAAGGCCTAGTTATTACAGATTAGCAGATTTTAAAAGGCCAAGTTACTACACATTAGCCATAAACTAGTTTAAAACATAATGTATTATTTCACATACTACAAATTCGAACATAGTTCTGATCTCATTACTGTTTCTTTTCAAAAACGTTATTTACTTTGTTTTAACAAGTAACAGATAAAACATAATAATAATAATAATAATAACTTCTTGGATGTTAAGATTTGAACCCAATTAATCAACTTGTTATTGATGAAAACAATTGGAGTTACAAATAGTAAAGTTAGTCACATTTGTGCCAGACCTGTGGATGTAATAAGCCTTGAGGATGAGACACTGCAGTCTGTATTCTCTCAATACAGAATTCTCCCATTGACCCTGAATGTTGCTTTTGTCATTTCAGGTGCCCATCAGCATAACTATAACCATGTGGCGTTAGGTAGCCCCACACGCACCCCTAAAAATGGTAAGAGCCCGGAGAAGCATTCATATGTGCCAGTGAGCTGTGTTGAGCGCGCGGCAGGGGTGTCCTCTCGCACCATAACTCTTCGCTGTCATCTTAATTGAAGGGATCAGTGTAAGGCTTTGACAGGGCTACCTCTCTCCCATCTCGCAGTGTTACATCGGTGAAAAGGCGCGTATTAATTACTGTAAGTCGCACAGATGTTGGCAGAGTGCTGGGAGGTGGGGTACGGCGGGTATGGGGAGGGGGGGTAATGGGGGGCACAGCCTGGCAGATGTGAGACAGCGCCAGGAGCAGGTCTGTGGGGAGGGAGCGCACTATGAATATTCACATCGGAACAAGTCACTGTTTGTTTTAGAGCAGATACAGAGAATAATGCTTCTAGTGTACAAGCAGCCGGTGTGATACAGTGGAGCGCTTCAATTAAAAATTAGACATAAGAAATGAAAAACTGTCAACTGTAAATCTTCAATGGCTCAAAAGTGCCCAACCAAATCATATATATTTAAAGTTCATGACAGGTGACACTATTCATTTCACTAAACAGTATTTCACTTCACTGGAGCAGCAATTATGACATACGTGGAGGTAATTCCATAACTGTTTCCGAGCAACTAGTAAACAAGGGCTAAAAGTTTACTAAATTCCACATTAATTATGATTAGAGTATTAAAAAATAGATACAACTATACATACAAATAGAACAACTATTTTATGACATACAGTAGGTACATGTTTTAGAACGTTCTTCTTGCTACTACTTCCTATATATATATATATATATATATATATATATATATATTTTTTTTTTTTACATTTCTCCTCAACTTTTTTTTCCCACAACTGTTTCTTAGCTGCTAAAACTATGATAATTATTCACAACAGGTACTACCCCACCAAACCAAGTCAGAATTTAAAAAAAAAAGTGTGACAAACTGTGATATGCATTTCAACTCCGACATTGTAGCGATAGTTGATACTAGTGGTTTATGTTTCAGTCCTATAAGGCTCCTACAATTCAGTGATGCAAATTTGTTTTATTTAGTTAAACTTTAATCATTTGCCTGGAATGTTCCACAGTATAACCTCTTATCATGCATGTATTCAGTTATGGGTGTTTTATTGCCCAAAACACGGCCATGAGCCTAGATAACTTGGTCTGGTAGTGATGATCTGCTTGTCTCCATGGAGAAAGATCATTTTAATGCCATACTTCTGAACATTTCAGGGCGATAATATCATCATGGAGACATGCAGAATAATTTTGGTCACTCCCAACGGCGTATAGTATTGGAGCTTCCTTTGCCTTTCTTAGCCTTTCTAGTGAAGGCTCCTGTGCCAGAACCGGGTGTCAGAACAGTTGGCAGATCGCTGGCAGCAGCACCATTTCAACAGTCTCGCACTTCAATATCATACATTTACACCAAGAGAATTTCAACACGAACAATACTGCTTTCCCATAATTTAAGTCCATATGAGAGGTTTTCACATATCTGTGGTCAATATTTATCATACTTATTCAGTCAAGTGGCATTTTTGAAGAAATGTTTAAAATAAAAGTACAGGAAGTAGCACAGAGTACTAAAAGGACTCCCAATCCAAAAAGTTAGTACACTGAAGAAGGTGTTTACATGTAGTTGTGTAAATTAGTGGGACCCTTTCTGGACACTGTGGTTGCTGGGTAACAGTTATGAATTACCATCTGTCACACCTACTGATACTTTGCAGTACCATTTGATCCTGGGGGTGTTCTATGTGTATATCTATGGTGGAATGTTCAGCAGTTACCATGGTGACACAATTCACACATTACCAAACATGAAAAAATGGTGAGACAGTCTGAAAACTCAAGACAAGACTAAATGGATTTAAGCAAGACATTTTAGTTGTTTGATTTTCAACAAGAAAATTAAAGTGACTAAATTTGCTAATTCTGTTTATGTGTTTATGAGCACAAATCTGCTCACCTGTGGTAGTTTCAACCAAAATAGTTATTTTTGTTCAGATTGTCTTGAAATAAATTCAGAATAAGTTCAGATTAAAGCATCACACCACAGGGAATGTTGATGACATTTGCTGCAAAGTATCAATGGGGAACGAGGGGAAACTAGGTATGTTTTATAGCACAATATGAAATATTACATGTTGTTTATGCATTTGTGAAAGACGTAGTCAAACCTGTACAGTTACAGTACAGTATGTCAGTTTCTGGAGGTGACACTTCACCTGAATAGAAAGTTAAAGTCATACTTCTGACATTTTCTGGCATACTGTGGAATAGTATAGACAAAGACGCAACATTCCCATGGAAAAAGTGGGTTTGTAGAGATGCAAGTTTTTCATAGAAAGGACTCTTTTTTTCCATTGCAATAAACAATCTTTTAAAAATAAATAAAATACTTTTATTTTTCATCAATGTTTTGGCTAAACGTTGCATACTGTGGCTTTAAGTGAGATACTTTTTTTTTTTAATCTAAATTGAAACATACATTATGGGGTTCTGATAAGTGCGTCAGAGATTTATGCCAGGATAAAAATGCAAGGTGACCAGGTCAGAGGAGAGGGCTTTGAGTCCAAGCAGCAGGTGACTGAAATGTGTGTTCTTGGCTTTGGTTTGGTAGCACACCGGTCGTTGAGGCGTGGTAAGTCCAGACTCGTGTGGTGTGATGTCGCCATCATTCTGCATCCCTAACCCCTTCACCCCTCCCCTCCATGGTGCCAGTCGCCGTGACAAATGTCAAAATCGCAATGTTTCTTCCCACAGCAATTGTCCCATAATCCTCACCTGAAAAAGAGATTTGACATTCAAACTCCCCAGCTGTAGTCCACTCCACTGCTCCAGGTCAGATACAGATACAGGAAGGAAAAGGCTCAGAAAACTGTGACAAACATACTGGACTGAGCATCCTGTCAGCATGTCAAGTCATGGAAAATCAGTCTTAGAATGACACAGTCACATTTATCCTGATTGGACTACATTTCCATTAAAGGTGCACTATGTTACTTTTCTGTTGGAAGATCTGCCACCTCCTTGTGTTACATGACTTGTGTAATTGGTGGTGACAGTGGCTCAGTGGTTAGAGCAGAGCTCCCCCCACCTGAAGGTTTGAGGATTGATTCTTCTTCACTTCATTGTGTTCACCCACCTACGAAAGTGGTGTGGTTGGGCCAATAGTCTGCCCCAGGGCAGCTGTAGCTAAAATAGTTGTTTACCACTACTGAGTGTGGAGTGAATGAAGAACGACTACAGTGGAGCTCTTTGAGAGCTTACGACAAGCCTGTAAAAGAGCTATTCATTTCTTAGCAACTTCTACCATCACCAACTTTCCAGGCAAAACAATAACATCCTCGTGGACATGAGTGTGGTGGTGGGTAATGTCACTCAGAAAAATCACATAGTGCAGTTTTAAACAGAAATGTCTGTGTAATATTAATAAAACATGTGTAACTTGAAACAGTTATACAAACTTGCTAATTCGCTAACTCTATCCACAGTTTGACATGGCAAATGATCAATCAGGTTTTTTGTTAGCATAGATTAGCGACGAGAAAATGTTAGATGCAACACTGATTTTCAAATCAGTCGACAAGTGCACCAAGTCAGAGATGTCATCAGAGAGCAGAGCATGACTCACACATGCTGTTCAGGCCTCAAACAGGAAACAGGAAGTGCATACATTATATCTGCATTTCAACATTTGTCCATTTGACTCCTACAAGATGTTACTTTTTAGAAATAGACATGTGATTTTATTCATAAATACGTATATAAAACAGTCGATATGCAGGCAGCAGTCCAGCTTCAACTTTACACAGCTGTAGATGAGTTCTGGGGACATGGTACTTTAAAGTGCCCATATTACACAATTGTCTGATCTATGTTATAATGTTGTTATCTCATCAAACACATACCTGAGTTCTTCTCTCAAACAGAAAACACTCTGTCCCACCTTGTGATGTCATGTGGTAATACAGGGAGTGCTCCATTGTGTTTTTAAACTCATTACAGCTTCACTTGAATCAAGACATTTCCACTCAAAAGGTAAAAGGTAGTTGTTAGCACCACTACATGACATCATAGGGTGGACCAGAGCATTTTGGCAGAGTTTTGAAGGTATAAATAGAGTAACAATGAAGAGTTACTCAAACATACAACTGCAGGTATGTTTGGATGAGGAAGCAACATTTGAACCTGGCTGAAAACTACAAGAGTTCATTTTGTGTAATATAGGACCTTTAAGTCTCTGTAGCAGAACCAATTAAATTCAAATCTTGTTTCAAAAGAATTCAAATAAATCCTCAGTCTAATACCGCTTTGATTAAGAATTTAGGGAGTTCGGCATGGTTTCAGACAGTGCTGCTCGTCTACTGTCCTGGCACAGTTCTACACCACATCCGTCCAACATTTGCTCATTAAAGCCTTTATTACACATTGGTGGAAAGAGTAGTGGAAATTTATACTCAAGTAAAAGTACAGTTACAGGTCCAGTATGATGCTCAATTGATACTTTGCAGTGACATTATGCTCAGCATGTTCTGTGGAGGAATGTTCAGCAGTTTCCATGGTGATACAATCATTATCACACTGCAAAAAAGTCTGAAAACTCAAGAATAAATACAAAATGGATTTAAACAGCACATTTTCATGAACTGTGATCATTATGAGTGTTCATGGTCCTGCTCAGGTGTTTAATTTTCAATCAAAAAGATGAGAGAGACTAACTGAAAAAGAAAAAAAAGAAAAGTTTTCTAATGCTAGCTAGTTTGTAATTTTATGTGTGAGAAACTTAACAGCACTAACCTGTTGTAGTTCCAATTACTGAATTTTTCGGACTATAAAGGCACACTTAAAATCCTTGAATTTTCTCAAAAATCATCAGTGCACCTTATGTATTAATTCTGGTTGTGCTTCCTGACCTCAGACTGATTTTATGTGGTACATTGTGCTCAAAAATGTTTTAGTACAACTTTGGTAAGCTACAAACCGCTCCGCTTGATGAATTGTTGGAGCATTACCGCTACGGTAGTCAGGAGCCTCGAGGAGTAACACAAGGAGTGAGCTGTTTTTTTTTAACAATTCTAGTTTATGCAAATAAGTCACTTTTGTTTCTATAAAATGTAAACAAATGTGTGCAAAGCTGCATTAAACACATTATTACTCAATGTATATTTGAGTCGTCCTCATAAGAAATAAAAATCCAAACTTAAATGATCCACCCACATTCATATTCATAATCCACATTCACAAAGACAGGGAGGCAACACCGGGCGAGTTACGCCACGATCTGCCGATGGATCGTAGACGGCTGGACTAAAGATCAGTCTCAAATGTCATCTGTTTGTTTCGCTTAATCCGCTTTATAATCCACTGCACCTTATGTTTGAAAATAGTCGAGATAATTCAACATTATTGATATTGCGCTTTATAATCCAGTGCATTTTATAGTCCGAAAAATATAGGTAGTCAGCTCGTTCTGACTGTGTTAAAATAGTGCTGCATTCTCTTGTGCTCGGGAGTCAGGGAAAATGACCTCCACCTCGAGACAATGCAGTGGAACAGCTGATCAAATCAGGGTTCTGAAACACAATCTCGGGCTAGTTGACAGTAGACCGAGTCGGGTGGATTTGTGAACATGTAATAGTCAAACTGACATAACTGAATTAACGTTAGCTAACAGACTTGATTTATTAGCAGGAGCTAGCGATACCTGACGTTAACTACATAAGCTAACAAAATAAACATTAAACGTTCACGAGCATTCATATATTCCCGACTGTTGCAATGGAATGTATCTACAACAGATGTCGGCAGAACTGACTCAGATTTATCGACTACCGACATTTAACAGAACACAGCATTAAGCTCAGATTAATGTGTCTACAAAGTGTCAAACAGAGCAGTGCCTCCAGTTAGAGTCAACTCTCCAGGGACTGTTGATGACATCAGCTGCAAAGTATCAATTGCTATTACTGCTGCAGATGTGTACTCAAGTGAATTAAAAAAAAAAAAAAAAAGGTACACATTAAAACACTACTTAGTACTACTATTTTAGAAACACTTTACACACACATTTTTATGCAAACTCCAATCAATAAACAGAAAGAAGCAGAGACAGAAGTGAATAGTAGGGACTTTACTCTCCAGAATTTCTATGAATTATCATGTAACTAATCACAATTACATACTAGAATATACTGATTTACATACAGTCTACTCCAGAAAGTACCCCAAAAAATCTACTCTATTACATTGACATGAGTTTTAGTATTTTCCACCTCTGGTACTACAGTTAGAGATTTCAATCAGAAAACTGATTTTGTAATCAGACACATGTGAGTTGATGGTGTCCTCAAAGTCCACCCTCAGCTTGGCTGTAGTGACAGGAGCAGATGGGCGATTAGACAGGACCACACCTGCACTCTCCTGTCTACAAATGCCACACACTCTTGTCTGTCTGCTATTGTCCTGTCCCGCTGTGGACACTGTGTCTTCTGGTCCAGTGTCCCCTTTCTTCACCTGTCGCACCTGTCCCAAACTCTCTCACAGCCATGTGACCACCTCCACCACGCCTCGGGCAAACTGGAGTCAAACATGCAGCGATCTCCTAAAAGTTGGAGTAAATACATAAAGTTCGCCCACAACCACATTTCAAATGGGTCCTCCTCTAAGTCCTAAAGGGGAGGGAGATTTAGAGGACTAAAGGGGAGAGTGAAGGGCAAGAAGGGCAATGTCTGAAACTACAAGAAAAAGTGTAGCAAAAAAGTGGATTTGGTGTTTAGTTCCACTTAAGCTACAAAGAGGAACATGACCAAAGCTTTGTCATCCCCATAATTCACAGTGATTAAGGCAGTGCTGGCACTGATTTAACACATATACACCACTCCCAGTCAAAAGTTTGGACACACACTCCTATTTAGTGTTGTTTTTCTTTATGTTCACTACTTTCTACATTTTAGTTTTGCACAGAAGACCGCAAATATATGATGTAAGATATATGCAATTATGTAGCAAAGCAAAAAGTGAGATAACTCAAATAGATTCAAATTTCTCAAAGTATCCACCCTTTACTTTGTTGACATCCCTGCAAACCATTGGCATTCTCTCTCTGAGCTTTACAATACAGTAACCTGAAATGTTTTTTAACTCAAGGTGAGCCATGCCAGGATCCAGAAATGCCGACTGATAAAAGCAGTGATCAAAACATATCTGAAATCAGTTTGGAGTTATTTTGTTTTCTACATTCCGCACATGTCATTCACAGTTTCGATGCCTTCAATGTCATGTGAAACAAACCGTAAATGAAAAGTATGTCCAAAGTTTTGACTGCATAAGTGAATAACTCCTTAGCTGGAGTTGTCGTCACAGGCGTCCATACATTTGTTGTTGTCAAAGTGAGTTGGGCGGTGCTCTCCTTCAGTGCCTAAATCCCCAGCACACATCAATAGCAGGTCTGGGTGGAAGCTATGGCCTTGGCAATAACAATCAATTATTTACACCTCCATTTACACCTCAGTCAAAGGTCTGAAAAACACCTCAATAATTGATGTGAAAGTAACTAGTGCCATGAATTAAAATGGGCTCACAGGAATTCAATCACGGCGGTGTGGACACAGCCCTGTGTTTGTGTTAGGAGAGAAGCAGCAGTGGCCTGTATCAGGGGAGGCAGCTAGCATCAGCGCTGACGCATCGCAATGAACAATGAGAACTAAATGAGTTTGGCTGGCCCTCGTTTAACCCGCTTTATGAGGATGCACATTAAATAACACTTCATACATCTTATTCCCCAAACATGGACCACAAATCAGAGTCACAATTACTTTAAGTCAAACTTAAGAGGGGATTCTTTTACTCACAGACATGCATTATCACCACAAGACACAAATGAAAAACTAAACATCAATCACGTGACAGTCAGAGTATGACCCGTGCCTTCTGGAAGTCCCTGCATGATCAGACTCCCGAGTGCCCAGAGGCAGACTGTCCTCTTCAGCGAAACACTGTTTCTTACCACTCAGTCCTAGTCCACTCAGTCTTGGCCCACTCAGTCCTGGTCCGGTCCATCCAGGGTGTTGGGGTGTCCGGGCGTGTCCACACGTCCCATGTTGTCTCCCTCTGTATGTATGTGTCCTCAGAGAACAATCGGATCAGTGGGATCCTGACCTCGCAGACGGAGCCCTTCGACCTGTCCTTCTCACGCTCCTTCCAGAGCCTGTCGCACCTGCCGCCGTCCTACGAGGCGGCTGTGGCGGCCGACCTCAGCCGCTTCTCCTCCCTCAAGAAACTCAGTAGGTCCTAGTGGCCTGGTGGGCCCAGCTGCCTGAGGATGTGTGCATGATGCTTCCCTCTGCTCCCTCTGCACTGTGAGGGCTCCTGGTCTGTGAGAATGCCCAAACCCTGTGGAGGTCCACCACCCACAAAGCACAGGACACTTTTGACAATGTTCTTCTCTTATAGACAGACATCTACCCTGTTCCTAATCACTAGAACATATGTTCTGATCCCCAAAACATGATTTAGCATTGTAGGCCTGGGAGCACGAGCATTTCAGAACAATATGAAAAGATCATAATCTCAAAGCAGGTGCATTTTTAAGTTTCCCTTAAACCTCATAGAAATAAACGACATTGCACCTACCTTCTAATATCTGGGTGTACTTTTCTGGTATATTTTCAGAAGGATTCTCTCATCAAAGCCATTATTTGTATTTGCAAGCATTCACTGTGATTTTGACTACTATATATGATCAAATCCTTGAGCCAAAGTCAAATAAAGCACACACATGATAGTGGAGGATGATTGGCTGCTCCCTCTGTCTGAGCCATGGGCTGTGACTCATTGATATTCCATGCTCCCCTTGTCTAGCCTTAAAACAGGCCCATTTCTCTGGAGCAGTAACTGCCTGGCCTGCTCCTATTGATTTAGTGCTCTGCTGGATTCTGCTGCGTAATGAGCTCTCCTCTCATCATATTCTTTAAGTGGAACGCAAATATTCCTTAAGGCCGCTGTAATTCCATCAGGCCCATGGTCTCAGTGAAGGATGGCCCTCCACCATTCACTCGGTCACTCTACTGCCAGAGACCATTTCACAGCAAAGTGCCAAACAAGTCTGCAGCCGCCATTGTATTAGCACAAAACAAAAGGCATTACACCCTGTGCGCTGGAGCCCCATTTGCATAATGCTTTGTGATGGCTGTTAAATCAGCAGCTCCTCTCTTTAGTCCTGCACAAAAACATCCTCCGGCTCCTTCCTTCCAGAGCTAATCATTTGTGGGGGAATATCACAGTGGCACTTTTCTTTGGCTCGTGTCAGGTCGGTGCTGGGGAAAGATGGAGCAGCGTATTTCATTGTGCCCATAATATTAGTGCTTATTAATGCAAATTGGTATGAGGACTCAACACATCCGGATCACTCTCTCACGGCGGCATCACAATAAAGCTGATGCGTGTGCAGGTTGCCGGAGACTATTAAGGCCAAGAGAACATGGAGTTTGGATCGTGTGGTAATGAGTGGATCTGCAGCTCGGGCCCGGGGCTGGAGTGTGTGTAGACAGGTGGCCCGAACTACTGCGATGAACACACAAGTTTGATTTCCGAATAATACTCATTTATTTCCCATTAGCTGGCTCTGATTTATGTGCATAATGGATCTGTGGTGAATGTCGTCATTAGATGTGATATGGATGTTGCATTGTGTCCTTGGATCTCTTGTAAATGTGCCACTGTTTGTCTCGGAGCATGTCATGTAGCGCAGCATGGTCTTCACATGGACACAGGCGTATGTATACAGTGGGGACGTGAGGCTGTGATGTGGCACTGACACTTGGAGCATGTGCGCTGGTGCCTGCGCGCTTCACACTGTACAAGGTGGACTTCTGACCTGTTAGCACAGTTCTCTCCACAGATGGGCTGCCTGTATACTCTCACATAGATGTGTTGTGCTTGGCATGAACTCTGCAGTGCTGTGTGTCATTGCCAGATGTGGTACCTTTTTCAGTCTATTTGTTCAACTCTTTCAAACGTATTTATTTTGTGGAGAAACTGACAAAAGTCAAGAAAGTGATCTGAAGGTGCTCTACAAGAAATGAGGTCAGTGAAATACTTAAACCAGATGACTTGCTAATATTACCAGATGACTTACCAGTGTGAAAATGTTCCTCTGTCCATAAAGAATATGTCCATCTTTTATTACAGCCAGTACGGGGTTGTAGTGGTCAGGTGGAGATCACTAGCTAGAGCCATTAACCTGTATTTTAGGAGAGCTGAGAGGAGAGCAAGACTCCACTGATACTTGGTTTATTGCACATTCAGACTTATAGAGCACAGATGAGTGTGTGTCAATAACACAGCACTGTAACAAGTGTGACCTGGGACCTCACAGTGCATTAGATCTTATCAAGTACTACTACAGTAATACACTTGTAGTAGTGACTGTTACAACTAACATGTCTTCATGAGGACAGTCATTGTCCTGATGAAGACAGTTTATGCTTAGAAAGAAACAAAAAAAAAAAAAAGACTATTTTGTTCATAATCATCTGAAGTCAGAGTTCACTCAGTCCTCTTCCTCTTTGTAAGGTTTTCAGTAAAAACACTTATAATACAAGATTAAACTTGATTGAACTTGATTTGTCCCTAATATGGTTACTATAGAAACTCCAGCACTTATGTTAAAGTCTCTGGACATGTGCAGTTTTCCATTGGAGCGCAGGTTCCACATGGGGCAATGACACAGTCCTGTTTGATGAGCTGTACAAGACGTACACGTGGATCCACAGGTCTCACTGCATCGTGCTGCTCCTCCCACTGAACCCTGTGTGTGCTGTTACTAACTCCGCCCTCCTCTGTCTCCAGGTGACAAGGACGTAGATGAGTACTACACCCGCAAACGCCACCTGCCTGACCTGGCAGCCCGAGGCACACTGCCCCTGCATGTGCTCAAGATGAGCCAGGAACTGGTGCGTACACACTCAACTATGACAATCACCACAGCATAGAGATAAGACATGTTTGAGAATCCCATTAGAGGGTGTGTTGCTCCCCAGCACACACTGGAACAACAACAAATAAACAGAGAACACAGAATGAGGAACCTAAAACAGGCAGCAGAGTTCGCACTGACTCCAGAGAAAGCAGGGATATGTCTGAAAACATCTCCATAAGTAATGCAGTAAGACGAGCTGACGAGTGTCCAGCCTGGCTCTGTTACAGTTAATTTTCCTCTGAAATTAAAGAAATCGTATCAATAGCATGAGGCCTCGAGCATCCCTTTGATTCTAAGGGGACAAGTCCTGTAATTCTGCAACTTACAATTCAAAAGGAATATTTAATAAAATTCTTACACATCAAAGAGTTTCTTTTTTATAGTGAAGAGTCTAACCCTCTGCTCCCGTCCACAGCACCGCGAGCCACAGCAGCACCAGAGCCAGCCCCCTCAGCAGTCCATGCCTCAGGCTCCGCCCCCCTCACAGGGGTCTCAGCAGTCATCCCAGCAGAGGCAGAGGCCGCGCCGTGTGCAGAGGGCCATGTCCCAGGACAGAGTGCTGACCCCCCAGAGCGCCCCCCAGCAGGACTACAGCATGTCGCCCAATGGCATGTCCCCATACGGCGGGCGCATCCTGTCCGACGAGCAGCTGCTATCAGCGGAGCGCCTGCGCTCTCAGGAGCGTCTGCTTCCTCAGGACCGCCACACGTCCCAGGACCGCCTCTACACCAAGGACCGCATGATGTACTCTAAAGAGCGCCTGTCACAGGAGCACCTGTACCCCAAAGACAGGCACTACTCTCAGGAGCGCCTCTACTCACAGGATCGACTCTACTCACAAGAGCGCCTCTACTCCCACGACCGGCTGCTGTCCCAGGACCCCCTCCTGTCCCCAGACAAACTTGTGATGTCCCTGAAGCGTGGCATGGTCAGCAGCATCTCGGGCGGGGGTTTTAGGGGCAGTGACAAGTCCATCTCACGTGCCATCTCTCACACCGATGTCTTCATGCCCACCACACCCATCATGGATCGCTACAAGATGACCAAAATGCACTCCCACCCCAGTGCCTCCAACAACGGGAGCGGAGGGGGCGGGTCAGGGGGAGGCGGAGGAGGCACTGGTCACTCCAACACTTTAGCCATGAACCAGACCGCCTCCAAGAGACAGGCCTTTGCCTCCAGACGGACTCACACTGTGGAGCAGCTCCACTATGTGCCGCAGCAGCAACACCACCAGCAGCAGCAGGCCCAGACACAGCACTACCGCACAGGCAGCAAGACCGAGGTGACTGTGTGAGCAGCCGCAGCTGCCCTGGGGCAGGCTGGGGACTCGGGCCTGCTGCTACATCACTGACTGTCTTTGACTGAGGTTTCCTGTGACGTCAGAGATTTGGGACTATCATGAGCCAATAAGAGACCGAGACGAGCTCCACTGCTGAGGGACACGGCCCGGCGATGGGCCAGAGAAGGTCTGCTGATGCCTCCATCCCTCTGTGTTCTCTCCATCCTGGGCTAGGGCCTTGTGCTGTCTGTGTAGTGAGCAGTGTGTGTGCGCCGCTCCTGTCTTACAAATATGTCTGTGACCTTTTCTGGCTGATCTAAGGGCTGTGCACGTGCAGCAGCACAGGGGCGTCCTTGTCTTCACTTTATACATATATAAATATGAGCATTTGTACTCGTCCACCATAGCTCTAGAATCTCCATGAGACAGACTCACCTGATCTTCTGAAGGCGCTCCATGAGACAGACTCACCTGATCTTCTGAAGGCGCTCCATGAGACAGACTGACCTGATCTTCTGACCATGAAACAGACTGCCCTGATCTTCTGATTCTCACATGGTTCTGTGGGTTACAAAGCACAATCAATCAAAGAAAAGATCCATCAGTTCCTTTGCGTTCCAATAGTGATGGCTAGCTTGTTTTGTTCTTCAAGGGATGGCAGATTCCTTTCTGTTGCTTCCAGTAGAAGATTGTAAATACGCTATTTTAGAAGCCGTATTATGGACCAGTACCAGTTGGACTTTGTATTAGGCTGTCTGTTTTCAATAGAATCTTTCAAAACCACTATAAACTCATCAGTGTTGTGAGCTGAGAGTAGAGCCCACATAACCCAGCAGAGGATCCTAAAGTGTGTGAGCTGTAGGACAGTGAAGACCATGCTCCCCACAGACATGGGCTCTGGTGATGACGCTTGTCCAAGTAGGGTCAAATAAACCATCCATATTTTTGTAAAACTGTTCCTCAGCCTTGTGTGTGTCCTTTCTCTGTCTCACTAAATCCACTGTGTATCCACTGTTTTATTATAGCAGCAACGGTCTTCCTTAGAATGAGTTGAGGTTAACTGGGAGGAGCAGACAGGAGTGGGTATGAAGCTTGAAGGTTAGACTATGGCATCATCAAATCCTACAACATGAATACAAACCTCTGAAATCAATGCCATATGATTAATATTGCAGGTGTGTGGATCCAACCCATAGAAAATAAGATTCAAGATTTATTTGAAATTCTATTTGTGATCTTTCTCCCACTTATAGAGTTATATAGGCCTTCTAACTACGTCGTGGCAACTATAGCAAACAATAGTTTGCTATAGTTGCTGCTACAAAGCCGGTGTTCATTTTAGACAAATGAACACCGGCTTTGTAGCAGTTTATGACAGTCAGAAGGTTCTACTGTAGCTGTGGTGACACACAGGTACGAACATGAGGAAGAAAGAAAACGTACTGAAGTGTGTCGTGCTAAATGTCCTTTTGTCATAATGATTGTAACAAAAAGTTGAACTTAATATCACAGCATGAGGCAAGCCAACACAAGAATGTATTATATATGCTACTCTGAAAAACCAAGGCTGTTTTGGCGACTGACATCCACTTGACTGCAGGTGAGTTCCTTCAGGTGGTACTTAAGAGCTCTTCAGTTTGTGCATTTGTCTCATTTAGAGTTCATTTTATGCATTTTTACTACAGTGGAAATTATGTCGACTTTTAGATCTGGTTTTAGATTAGACCTGGAATACTCATGGTATAGATCTGGTGGCACTCGGAAAGATGCTTGGAGTGAAAAGTTTGAGAGCCCATGATCTTTTCTAGACAATATTGCTCCAGAAATATAGCAGGTCACACGGTTTGGCCATGACATCTTCGTTTTATTTAATCAAGCACCACATACCCACTATAAATGAGTGAACTTTACAATAGATTACATTACACATTGCTAAATGTAATGAATATATAAACAACCAATTTGTGTGCGCCGCCTGTAAACATCAGAATGAATGTGTTTATTGTGCTGCCTCATTAAAATGAATTGGACAGAACAACAGGCGCGTAGGACTGTGTTTGCAGCTATTCTAAACCTGTCAGTCCAGAAGCGTCTATGGCACAAGAACAGTTCAGTGTTTCTGTTTGAAATCACATGTGCAATAACATTGAGATTTCGATAGTAATAGCAGACACATGCACTGGATTGTAGCCATCAACTGTTGTCCAGGATTCACACTAACATTCACTTGTATACAGATCCTCGGGAGGCAAGGTGGGTCTTGCTTGGTGACACAACTGCAGTTTAAGATGGAATTGAACCACCAGCCATGACATTAAGGCTGCGTTCAGACTGCAGCCTGAAGTGACCCAAATCCAATTTTTTTGGCCCTTATGTTCCTGTATCTGATCTTTTAATGACAGTCTGAATGACACAGATCCAATTTTTTCAAATGTGACCCAGGACACTTGGATATGTGCTCCTGAAACCGATACATATCTGATCTTTTGACATGCGACTTCAGTCTGAACGGCCAAAGTGCATTCATCTGACCTACACGTTATCAACAAGCCACAAACGTCACTATTCTGCACTGAAGTAGGCAAAAATTGTTAATGAACTCCGTGTCACTGAAGCGAAGCACATCACCACTCACCACTCTTGGCTACGTCTCCACATCCACATGTTCCTTTCAACGGACTGAACCACAAAACACCACAGCCAAAAACCTCGTCCTTCTCAATCTCCTCTTTAAAACAAGTAAGTTGTTCATGTTCTGGCTCTGGTACGAGAGGAACTTTAAAATCTCCAGGTGCTCGATGCTGCGTCCATGTTTGGACAACTTCCATAAACACAGAGCACGCTCGCTGAGGTTGACGTCGTCATGTCTCCAGTGCACATGTGGGACACTTTTGGGCCGTTTAACGTTCACACTGGAGTCACATACAAGTCACATTTAATTGGAAATGTGAACGACCTCACAAAAACATTGGATTTCACCAAAAAATCGGAATTGAGCGTTAAGCCCTGCAGTCTGAACGTAGCCTTAGTTACAAAAGAGCATATTATATGGAAGATAATTTGTTCCATCAGATTCTGAATTTCAAATACCACTGAATTTCTCACTTAGAATTTTTTAACTCTGAAAAAAGATGTTTGAACTATTTTTATTCAGAATTTTAGTTAGATATTTTCAAACCCTCAAATTTAACAGCAGAAATTCAGAATGTAAAATTCGCAGTGAAAAATTTCACAGCAAAAATCCAAGATGCCAAGGCAGACGCAATCGATCATGTGAGTGAAGAGGACAGAGGCTGCTTCCTATTGGCTGTTCTCATCTGTGGGCGGGGTTTACACTTAATCAATGAGATGAGGTTACGATGAGGCTAATTCTGACCAATCAGATGGCTTCACTGCCCCATTTCCTGTTTGTTACTAAGTTAGATCAGATCACTTTGGATCGCTTGCTTCTGCCTTGGCATCTTGGATCTTTACTGTCAATTTTTTTCACTGCGAATTTTACACTCTGAATTTTGACAGTTGAATTTGAGGATTTGAAAATATTTGTGCTGAATATTTAAAAGGTGATTTTTTAATATTGAAAATGTACACAACTAAAATAAATAATAATAAAAATAATAAAAATAATTCAAACATGTTTTTTCAGAGTAAAAAATTTCAAACTTTGAATTTCAACAGCATTTAAAATTCTAAATCTGATGAAACAAATTATCTTCCATAATATTAAATGACCATAAATAAAGTATGTAAAATGCCATTAAACGTGTGCTCGCATCTGCTCTGCAGTTATAATCTTTGACAACCGTGGATCATTCTGTTATAATTTACAAATTTTAAATTGCAATACTCATCTGAAACATCTTAATAAAAGAAACAATTTGGCTGACTTCTGCTTAAGAAAACTGTGGTGTCTAATGGGAGCTGACGTCGCTGTAAACATCAACATCAACATGTCGGGAGAGAGCCATGGTCTGTGTTTCATGTGTGGCTGCACAATGCAATGCACAAAAGAGTTCAGGGCAGCGGGTGAATGCTGGTGGCGGTGAAAACCGGGGTTACTCTGCAATATGGTGTCTTAAAATAAGTGGTTAAAGATTGTTCAAACATGCATGAATCACTCCAAGTGTAAATGCGAAGGGGAAACAGCGATAACATGGTTAAAAGCTCTGAAAAGTCCATTTTGAATTTTTTTGGACAACGGTTGTGCATTAAGTGAAATAAAACAGTCAGATACGTCAAACTTTATTCAACTCATTCACAAAAACTCTCAACATTGTACAGTTATTTCACATACACTCACTTTTTCAGTTCATTCCTCTTCCACAAATTCATCAAATTCTTCATCTTCAGTGTCTGAGTTTAACAGTTGGGTGATTTTGGCATCCAGTATGTCCAGATCCCTCTCGTCATTAACCGAGTCAGTCTCGTCGCTGTTACTTCGCTGTTCAGTGATGATTCTGGCCTTCGTGAAAGCTCGGACGACACACGAGACTGACCCTGAGCCCAGACATTCATGATCCATTGGCAGATCGTGGTGTAACTCGCCCGGCGTTGCCTCCCTGTCTTGGTGAATGTGTTTTACTCCATGAGGCTCCTGACTTCAAGAACCGTAATCCTTTGACAATCCATCAAGCGGTGCAGCTTCGTAAGCTTATCAAAGTCGTTCTAAAACATTTTGACAGATTTTTGAGCGCCGTGTACCACTTAAAATCTATTCGAGGTCAGTAAACACTACCAGAATTAATACAAAAGGCGCACTGTCGATTTTTGTTGATTTTAAGTGCACCTTATAGTCTAAAAAATAAGGTCTTAGCTCTGCTCTAATGAATCAGAATCAGAAGTGTTCTTTTGTCTCTTAGATGTTCTTAAATATTATAATATTAACTCATAACTTTAGAGTGAAATATTGAATATAGACTTAAAAGGATGTTCCAGACTGGAGCTGCCCCTGTGTAACCGGGTGGGAGCTGCTGGCGATATCCACCCAGCACTTTAATCAACATTCCTCTTCAGTTTGACATCCAAATGAAAGCGCTTGACTTTTAGCACGGCGCGTGTAATCTCAGAAGCTCCTCTAAATTCATGAAAAGTACCAAAAAAAAAAAAAAAAGGCTGTGTGTGCAAACAGCAAAGCCCTCAGACACAAGCTCACACACAAAAGATCGCCCCAAATCAGTTTGGATTTCCAATTTACACCGGCCCTACGTCCTATCAGCATTTAAATGAAAATATGAGCGTGCATCTGAAATAAGGATGCGGGTGGGATGGGCACATAAATGCGGAGTGAGGCATGGACATAGCCTTTCCATAAGATAAGCAGGAGTTTGGAAGTGCTCTACACAATGTGGGGACAATAGATTCCATTACCGGTCCTAGTTAAAAATGTACCTGGCACAACTGGTCTCCGTCTCTGAGACATCTGAGGATACAACCAATGACAGAGGAGAGAGACAAGATGGACAGATACAGATAGTAGAGGTGTCAAAAGTGTCAAAAATCAGATACTAAAACTAGTATCGAGATACTCATTTGGACCATACCCAGTGTTGGGGAGTAACAGATTACATGTACCAGAGTTACGTAATCAGAGTACAAATGATGAGTAACTGTATTCAGTTACAGTTACTGTTTCAATGAGTGGTAATTAGATTATAGTTACTTTGTTGAAATAAATGGATTACACGGTGGTATTTTCCTGTTTTCACATTTTGGGCTGTATCCCTTTTTTTTTTTTTTTCAGTAATTCCACTCATTGCCGGAACACTAAACCAGGACTAAAACCAGGTGTAAACTAGATCTAAACCAGGTCTGAAACCAGGACTAAAACCAGGACTAAAACCAGATCTAAACTAGAATTTAAACCAGGTCTAAACTAGGCCTAAACCAGGTCTAAACCAGGACTAAACCAGGACTAAAACCAGGTATAAACCAGGTCTAAACCAGGACTAAACCAGGACTAAACCAGGACTAAAACCAGGTCTAAACTAGGCCTAAACCAGGTCTAAACCAGGACTAAACCAGGTCTAAACCAGGTCTAAACCAGGACTAAACCAGGACTAAAACCAGGTCTAAACCAGGACTAAACCAGGACTAAAACCAGGTCTAAACCAGGACTAAACCAGGACTAAAACCAGGTCTAAACCAGGACTAAACCAGGACTAAAACCAGGTCTAAACCAGGTTTAAAACAAGATTTAACAGGACTAAATCATGCTGCATGACCGTGTCTCCTCCTCTTTTATCAATAATATATCAATAAAGTCTGGGCTTTTTTATTGTCTTTTAGCAGATAAAACATCTCATGTGAAGATTTCTTAGTCTTTGCTTCTCTACAGCAAATCAAGTAATCCAAAGTATTCAGATTACATTACTCACTTTAAATAATTTAATGTATTACGTTACAAACTACTTTTTCGTGTGTGTAATCTGTAATCTGTAGGGGAATACATTTTAAAAGTAACCTTCCCAACACTGACCATACCATACCAACTTTATTTATTAAGCACTTTAAAAAAATTTACAGTAAACCAAAGTGCTGTACACAAACACAGGACAGACAAATTGCAGTAAAAAAAAAATGGTACACATAAAATACAGCTACTAAAAACATTGAAAAACAGTAAATATTCAACAAGAAATATACATGTCACTTACTAAAAGTCAGTGAAAAAAGGTACATTTTTAGAGTGATTTAAAAACAGGTACAGACTCGGCCTCTAACCTCTAATGGCGACTGGTTCCACAGCCGAGGGACAGAAACAGAAAACATACGGTCCCCACGAAGTTTATGTTTAGGTTTTGGGATGGTGAGCTGGAGCTGATCTGCAGACCTGAGAGTGCGAGAGGGGACATAAGGGTGGATCAAGTCAGTGAGGCAGGAGGGCGCTAGGCCATGCAAACATTAAAAGTAAATAAAATCATTTTAAAATCAACTCTAAAATACACTGGGAGCCAATGGAGAGAAGCTAAAATAGGTGAGATGCTCTCATGTTTCCGGGTTCCAGTTAAAAGTCGAGCCGCTGAGTTTTGGACCCGTTGCAACTGGGAGAGTGCATTTTGGCTCACACCAACATAAAGTGCATTACAATAATCCAATCGAGTCATCACAAATGCATGTATGACAGTTTCAAAATGTTGCATTGACAAAATAGGCTTAATTTTGGCCAGTTGTCTTAGCTGGAAAAAACTAGCTTTTACAACACCACTAATTTGCTGATCAAGTTTTAGATCTGGGTCCATTTTGACACCTAAGTTTGTAACAACTGGCTTCACTAAATGATTTAATGAACCCAGGTCCACAGAAAAAGAAGAACTTAGGGAGCTAGGACCAAAAACCATTTCATGACATCCAAGATTTTATGTCACTAATGCAGTTTAGAAGTGGTCTGGCAGCCTGCGGATCATGATAGATTTGACTGTCATCTGCATAACAGTGGAAAGAGATGCCATGTTTATTCGGACAGGTATCAATACTAAAAAAAAGTCCCATTCGCAGGACAGAATTGAACCGTTCCTGAATCACTTTAGATCATTTGGTCTTGAGCTGTGTCAGAACAACACCACTGTGGAACCTACCTGGACCTCTGACAGATTACACAGATGTAAGGCCACATGGTAATAGAAAAGAAAGTTCTAAGATTTAAAGTAGAAAATCACATTATGTTGTCTAGTTAGGTTTTTTTTTTTTTTTTTTTTTTTGGTAACACTTTATATTAACTTCACCTTATTTAGCCTTAATAAAGCATGAATAAAGACTTAATTAATAATGATTCAGGCTTAGTAACTACTTAATTACTACCTTAATTAGCACTTAACTTGCACTTAATTTGCCTGTGCAGTAATAGTTACTCATAAGTATTTCTTACTTAATTACGCATGAACTAACCATTTGCATGTTTACAAATGCATATTTAAGTGCAAACTTGAGCATTTATTAATGATTAATAAGCTATGAGAGAATGATTTACTAATAATACAATGCAATGATCATTCAGGCAGCTGTTATCTGTTCGTTAAGTTTTACTGAGAGCTTTTCTAAAGTGAAGACTAATTATGTTTATTAAGCATTTGTTAAGGTTGGTCAAATTCCAGAGAAACAATAATGTATTACTAGTAAATCATTCTCTCATGGCTTATTAATCATTAATAAATGCTCAAATTTATACTTAAATATACATTTACAAATGCACACACAAATGGTTAGTTCATGAGTAATTAAGTAAGAAATACTTATGAGTAACTATTTACAGCACAGGAGAATTAAGTGCAAGTTAAGTGCTAATTCAGGTAATAAGGTAATAATTAAGTAGTTACTAAGCGTGAATCATTATTAATTAAGTCTTTGTTCTTGCTTTATTAAGGCAAAAAAGGTATAGTTATTATAAAGTGTTACCTTTTTTTTGTCACCATGGTGTCAGAATCAGTATTGAGTCTATTTCTTGGTATCAAAATCCAAAATAACAAAAACGTTAGTATCATGACAACACTGTTTGATAGACACAACAGGAAATCTCTCTTCCCTTTCTTACTCCACTGTTATTTATTTCTGTTGGTGAAGAGATGAGCCATTCCAACAAATGATTTCCTCTGCAAGGTCCACTGTCAGATTTGGTGTCAAAAATCTGTGGAGTTTAGATCCACAGAACCTTTGAGAGTTAAAGTTGTGTATGTTCAATGCTGTACATTTGCACATTTGCACCAACAAGACAATAAAATATAAAAAAAAAAAAAAAAGGAGAATGGCTTTTTTTTTTTTTTTTTTTTTTTTTTAAACATCTTAGATTATAATTATTTTAAATAAACTGTATGCAATTTAGATTTCCATAAAATTCTATAAACACAACTCAGCTGTGTCCACTGATACAGAACATGGTACAGCTTTTACAGATAACAACTGTAGAGCTGATTGTATGCTGATTTATTCTTCCAATAAATAAATAAATAAATCAAATTCTGTTTTCTCAAGACTATCTGATTATGTCATCAGAAAGCACCCATTCTCTATGAGTTCAGAGCTCAGAGTAGAGACGCTGCTCCAGCACACTAAGAGGAGACAGCTGAGGCTCGAGCATCTGTTCCGGATGACTCCTGGACTTCTCCCCGGTGAGGTGTTCATGTCCCACCAGGAAAGACACAGGACAAGGGATGTGGCTCTGGGCTGGCCTGGGAACACCTCAGGTCCCACCAGAGGAGCTGGAGGAAGTGTCCAAGGTGAGGGAAGACCAGGAGTCCCTGTTTAGACTGTTGTCCCTGTGGATACGCTGACGAAAACGGATGGATGAGTTTGTGTTGCCAGTTTCAAACCTGAAATCCAGTGTGTTTAAAGGTTGTATGGAGGATTTTTTTTGTTTCAAATTGTCAATGATAGATTATAGAGGTGCAGTAGCCTTGTAATTATTATGACCAAAAAAAAGAGAATAAAAATTCATCAACTCTGGACGTGGTGGGGCTAAACATTTGCCAATAGATAACGACACTGCCTCATTATCTGTTAGCTGACAGGCTGTCAATCAAACTCCCTACGTTTCTAGTGTAACTGACTTGCCTGCGCGCCGCCGTTACGTGGTTTACGTACGCCTGTCACGCAGTCCACAGACGCAAGCCGCACAGACGCTGTTTACTCCACCAACACAACAGTTCTTAGAGGCTTTTTTGACCTATATCTTCCTCGCAGTTCGCACAAAGTTTGTTGCAATGGCGACAAGAATCTACGAGCAGTTCGTCGCAAAAGAAAGTCAATTTTTGAGGTCGCTGAAAGAAGAAGACAAGGGGAAAAGCAGCGAAGCCAAACTAAGGTGATTCTTGGAGATTCATTCCAGCGATGGCACAACTGAAGCAGACGCAGGGTCTAAAGACTGACGCACTGGTCACCAGATTACTTCTGGACAGGAAACTTCTGCTTATTATGAAAACGTACTTCTTTATTTCCAAGAGCTAGACAAACATTTTTCAGGACACGAATGCGATATCCTATGTCTGAAAACGTCATTTTCAATGCAAAGAAAGAGTCTGCTTGCTGCTGTGTGTTGTAGTAGTAGCTTCATTCGCACTGAATCTCCGCGCACCCTCTCTGCACCCTTCTCTGCACCCCTCTCTGCTCCTCTCCCCGTTCCGCTCTTTCTATGTTTCTACGTAGGGAGCTGTGGGATGGGGGGTGGTTTCATGCAGGCGCAACACTCGCTGGATTTCTTGTTCCTTGGAAAATCCTCTATACAACCTTTAAACCTAAAATGTGTCTCTCTGATCTGAATGGTCAGTCCTTAAACCCCAGCCCGTACAGTCAGTCAAGTGCTGCTAGTGCAGCCTCTGCAGCTCAGGGAGGGAATTCTGGAGGTTCTGAGCTTCACATGAGGCCTGTCCATAAACTGAGAATGAGACAAACTTGGATGTGTCTTTATCTGCACGGTAAGGCTCTAACAACACAGGTTCAGCTGTGACTGTAGTAAATTAGCTGCTATTATAGATATTTAGATCACCATGTTTCCTTTTATTGTTTTGAAAATGCTATATTCTCCGAAAACATGTATTAACACGTTCATTAAGTTTGAGTTTTGTTCTTAACACATGGATGATGTCTAAAACCTCTTCAGGCATGTTTGTGATGAGGGTACAGTGGAACATGGTAGAAAGACAAAAAAAAAAAAACTAAAGCTAAAAATGGGTTTAGCAAAATACCTCATCTTTATTGCACTGAATAGGGTGAATATTGAAAAGCAAATTGCACAACAAATAGTTTGAAATTCCCTATACATTTGTCATTATTATTCCCATAGCAGCAGACTCCGGTGCATCTTGTCTTGGCTCTATCTGTGGTACATTTAAAGGAGCAGTGAAGTGGTATTACTGCGTCAAGTCAAGAGGAAAATCCAATTCCGAGCGCAGCGTTGGAGTGCCCATGAACCTGCCTGGAGTGTGCACAACGCGCTCCATACGTGCTCCCGTCTATAGCCTCGCCACCATTTTTGGTACTTACCCCATTTTAACGGCACTGTCCCAGACATTATACACATTACATTTCCACTCTGAGCCAAATGGTGTTTATGAGAAAACTGGGCACGCTTTCTTTATCTCATCACATCTGATTTGAAGCGGTCACAGTTAAAAGGTACTAGCATCCAAACGGGGTCATTAAGTCCATGGCACGGGCAGTTAGAGCGGAGCACACTGTCAGAAGCACAGACCTCCAGACGTTTATCTGTGATGTAACAATCCTGAAGTAGAATTATTAAAGGTCCAGTATTACCAAAATGTACTCCTGTGAGATTTAAGCTATGATAGAATGTTGTTACCTGCTCAAAAACAGACCTGGAGTTGTTTTTTGTTTCATTGTTCGAGTAATCCTGTATTATTTGTCTACATCTTCAAAGCTCCAAATGCTCTGTTCCATCTTGTGATGTCATGAAGCGGTAGTTTTGAAGGTAACAGCTTTTGACATTTTAGTAGAGATTGGTAATTCCAGGAGTGAAATCATCCAAATGATTCTAGTTTAATTTTTAGTGTAGTTTGTTTGTTTAATGAGACAGGGACAGTGCACATATACATTAACATTAACAGGAGAGTTGCATTGTACTGGGTTATAGCGTCAGCGTCATTTCCACCTGTAGTCCCTGGACAGATTGATGTTATAATTCATAAAATCAAACATACAAAGAGAATGTCTTTATAATGTCTGGAGCATCATAACAATTCTGTATCATCATTCACACCTAGTTCTCTCAGTGCCTTAAAATCATCATCCTTATCAAAATCATCATTCAGTTCATTCACTCCAGAACATCAGACTCTCTCCAGAGACTCACCTGTCCACATTATGGGTGCAGGTTTGGTCTGAGAGGACTCACTGTTTCTCCAGGCATGAGAAAGTGCCATAGTTTGTGTATGTGATCAACTCAGTTGGTAACATGTTCCACTGACCGCACATGAAAAGGCTGAGTTTCCAAATGCTGTCCTGCGTTTGGGGATCATGCCCTCGCCGTGCACAGTGGATCGAGTGGCAGGGGGGTGGTTTCAGAACTCAGAAAAACAAACTGTTTTAGCAGCAGTATCATGAATGATCATAAACCGCAGACAAACAATTGCAAACATGATCAGGTTTTAAAAACTCTTTCACAAGAACATGACAGTGGTGAAATAGCCGAATTTTCTTGTCATGGGTCTTGAGAGGTTTTTATATAATGATTCTAGAGGCCTTAGAGCTGATTTACAAACCTGTGATTAACTTGTTTTTCAGTAAAGAAAGTGCGGCATTATTATTGCATTTAAAGGCACCTGAGGCTTCAGTAGTTAGAGTATATTTACAAACATAGTGGAGCACTTCCTGTATTACCACATGACATCACAAGGTGGGACAGAGTGTTTTCTGTTTGAGAGAAGAACTAAATATAAATACTAAATATACAGTTTAAATCTGCAGGATTTGTGGGTTAATCGTGTGAATGAAACAAAACACCAGTTCAGGTCTGTTTGGGATGATTAAATGACATTATACCTTAGATCAGAACATGGTGTAACATGGGCCCTTTTATGAATCAAGTGTTAGTGGCATTTATACCTCTGAAAAATATGACCAACCCACAGCATGCCCCAGGACACGAGCCGAGTCTCACAAAGTCTGGAGACGCTTGAAGCCTGAAGCCTAAAATCGATTCCTTCAAAAACAGTTCTATAGAGTTGTATAAGAGCCTTCATCATAACTAGAATGATGTGAACATGACGTATCCACAGGCTCCAGAGGTATGAAGAATCAGCACTGTTTTTATAACAGATAAAGATACAATGCACATGCATATGTTAGCCCCCAAAAAGTCCAGTGTTGTTTTTTTGGCTATAAACTTTTAAAACATTGTTTCCCAAAGACTGGGTCGCAACCCTCAGGTGGGTCACAAGAGATTTTTTGGGGGGTTGCCTTGTCATGACCTGCATGTAGGTCTGTGATATACAGTTCTGATCTGTCGCTTTAACAACAGTCTGGAAAAGCATTTTATCAGAATATCTTGTCATCAGCAGGGCCAGTGTTTCTGTGTTTATTCCTTTCACTATTACATGTTTGTGTGAACTGGGATTTTCTGTGTTTATAAAAATGAAGACAAAGCACAAAAACAGACTGAATGTTGCTCCTGATCTGCTGCTGCGTCTCCTCCTGCACCAGGACTGAACACACTACAAAAACACACACAGACCCACCTATCTCATTAGAAATGTTCAAATGTTTTTCTATAATTTCTAATCTGTTTGTCATTATTTTATTGACTATTTTGTTCCAGTATTGCTGGTTCAATTAAATGTTGAAAAGAAAAATAAATGTTCTACATGTTCTGCCCAAACGGATCCTTTTATTGCTGCTTCAGTGACTGTTTTTCATTGTTTAAAACTTGAGTAATACCAATAATTCAGAGACACGATCACTCAGTCAACAATAAAATATCCTCATTAATGTTCAATAATGCTCAAATCCGCCTTTATTTTGTGATTTACAAATAATGTCTTTTGACTTGGATCATGAAGGATTGTGACTTTTAAAATATGGGTTCCCAGAAAATAAATAAATAAATAAAAATTGGGAAACAGTGTTGAACAATGTGGCATAAAGTGTATCTATCATTATGGAGAATGTTCTGAAGTCTGGGTTTAACTTTTTATATCTATGGAATTATACAGGTGCATTCTGTACTGTGTCTTCTGAATAACACTGTCGAAAGCATCAAACATCAGATACTAATCTAACTAGTATCAGTACTAGATATTCATTTGAACAGGTATCAATACTAAAAAAGTCACATTTACGGGACGGAAATGAACCTTTAGAATGATCCTGAGCTGTATCAGATGACACAGATACACAGTGTTGGAGAGTGCGTTTCACACCTAGACCTTCAGTAGTACTCCGTCTGAAACAATCCACTCTTCAAGAACTACTTACATTATACACAGGACTACACAGGACACAGGACTACTTACATTATACACAGGACTACACAGGACACAGGACTACTTACATTATACACAGGACTACACAGGACACAGGACTACTTACATTATACACAATGTAAAGAGGCGTGGAGATTCTGTGCACATAGAAGTGAGGAGCGCTGGGGTGATAAACCAGGACTAAACCAAGACTAAATCAAGACTAAACCAGGACTGTTTGTTGGGACTGGCCCGTAGGTGCACCCGTGTAGACTGTTGGGTGACCACAGACAAAAGGACTGCACCAGGGCCCATGCTCCAAGTCCTGGTTTAGTCTTGGTTTAGTCCTGGTTTAGTCCTGGTTTAGTCTTGGTTTAGTTCTGGTTTAGTCTTGGTTTAGTCCTGGTTTAGACCTGGTTTAGTCTTGGTTTAATCCTGGTTTAGTCCTGGTTTAGACCTGGTTTAGTCTTGGTTTAGTCCTGGTTTAGTCTTGGTTTATTCCTGGTTTAGACCTGGTTTAGTCTTGGTTTAGTCCTGGTTTAGTCCTGGTGTAGTCCTGGTTTAGACCTGGTTTAGTCTTGGTTTAGACCTGGTTTAGTCTTGGTTTAGACCTGGTTTAGTCTTGGTTTTGTCCTGGTTTAGTCCTAGTTTAGTCCTGGTGTAGTCCTGGTTTAGACCTGGTTTAGTCCTGGTTTAGACCTAGTTTAGTTTTGGTTTAGTTCTGGTTTAGTCTTGGTTTAGACTTGGTTTAGTCTTGGTTTAGTCCTGGTGTAGTCCTGGTTTAGACCTGGTTTAGTCTTGGTTTAGTTCTGGTTTAGTCTTGGTTTAGACCTGGTTTAGTCCTGGTTTACTCTTGGTTTAGACCTGGTTTAGTCCTGGTTTAGACCTGGTTTAGACCTGGTTTAGTCCTGGTGTAGTCCTGGTTTAGTCCTGGTTTAGTCCTGGTTTAGTCTTGGTTTAGTTCTGGTTTAGTCTTGGTTTAGACCTGGTTTAGTCCTGGTGTAGTCCTGGTTTAGACCTGGTTTAGTCCTGGTTTAGTTCTGGTTTAGTCTTGGTTTAGACCTGGTTTAGTCTTGGTTTAGTTCTGGTTTAGTCTTGGTTTAGACCTGGTTTATTCTTGGTTTAGTTCTGGTTTAGTCTTGGTTTAGTCCTGGTTTAGACCTGGTTTAGTCCTGGTGTAGTCCTGGTTTAGACCTGGTTTAGTCTTGGTTTAGTTCTGGTTTAGTCTTGGTTTAGACCTGGTTTAGTCTTGGTTTAGTTCTGGTTTAGTCTTGGTTTAGACCTGGTTTATTCTTGGTTTAGTTCTGGTTTAGTCCTGGTTTAGACCTGGTTTAGTCCTGGTGTAGTCCTGGTTTAGACCTGGTTTAGTCTTGGTTTAGTCCTGGTGTAGTCCTGGTTTAGACCTGGTTTAGTCCTGGTGTAGTCCTGGTTTAGACCTGGTTTAGTCTTGGTTTAGTTCTGGTTTAGTCCTTGGTTTAGTCTGGTTTAGACCTGGTTTAGTCCTGGTGTAGTCCTGGTTTAGACCTGGTTTAGTCTTGGTTTAGTTCTGGTTTAGTCTTGGTTTAGACCTGGTTTAGTCTTGGTTTGTTCTGGTTTAGTCCTGGTTTAGACCTGGTTTAGTCCTGGTGTAGTCCTGGTTTAGACCTGGTTTAGTCTTGGTTTAGTCCTGGTTTAGTCCTGGTTTAGACCTGGTTTTAGTCCTGGTTAGTCCTGGTTTAGACCTGGTTTAGTCTTGGTTTAGTTCTGGTTTAGTCCTGGTTTAGACCTGGTTTAGTCTTGGTTTAGTCCTGGTTTAGACCTGGTTTAGTCCTGGTTTAGTAGTCCTGGTTTAGACCTGGTTTAGTCTTGGTTTAGTCCTGGTTTAGTCTTGGTTTAGACCTGGTTTAGTCCTGGTTTAGACCTGGTTTAGTCCTGGTTTAGTCTTGGTTTAGACCTGGTTTAGTCCTGGTTTAGACCTGGTTTAGTTTTGGTTTAGTCCTGGTTTAGTCTTGGTTTAGACCTGGTTTAGTCTTGGTTTAGTCTGGTTTAGTCCTGGTTTAGACTGGTTAGTCTTGGTTTAGTCTGGTTTACTTGTTTGTTTAGTCTTGGTTTAGTCCTGGTTTAGACCTGGTTTAGTCCTGGTGTAGTCCTGGTTTAGACCTGGTTTAGTCTTGGTTTAGTTCTGGTTTAGTCCTGGTTTAGACCTGGTTTAGTCTTGGTTTAGTCCTGGTTTAGACCTGGTTTAGTCCTGGTTAGTCCTGGTTTAGACCTGGTTTAGTCTTGGTTTAGTTCTGGTTTAGTCCTGGTTTAGACCTGGTTTAGTCTGGTTTAGTTCTGGTTTAGTCTTGGTTTAGACCTGGTTTAGTCTTGGTTTAGTCTGGTTTAGTCTGGTTTAGTCCTGGTTTAGACCTGGTTTAGTCCTGGTTTAGTCCTGGTTTAGACCTGGTTTAGTCTTGGTTTAGTTCTGGTTTAGTCTTGGTTTAGACCTGGTTTAGTCTTGGTTTAGTTCTGGTTTAGTCTTGGTTTAGACCTGGTTTATTCTTGGTTTGGTTTAGTCTTGGTTTAGTTCTGGTTTAGTCCTGGTTTAGACCTGGTTGAGTCTTGGTTTAGTCCTGGTTTAGACCTGGTTTAGTCCTGGTGTAGTCCTGGTTTAGACCTGGTTTAGTCTTGGTTTAGTCCTGGTTTAGTCTTGGTTTAGACCTGGTTTAGTCCTGGTTTAGACCTGGTTTAGTCCTGGTTTAGTCTTGGTTTAGACCTGGTTTAGTCCTGGTTTAGACCTGGTTTAGTTTTGGTTTAGTTCTGGTTTAGTCTTGGTTTAGACCTGGTTTAGTCTTGGTTTAGTCCTGGTTAGTCCTGGTTTAGACCTGGTTTAGTCTTGGTTTAGTTCTGGTTTAGTCTTGGTTTAGACCTGGTTTAGTCTTGGTTTAGTTCTGGTTTAGTCTTGGTTTAGACCTGGTTTAGTCTTGGTTTAGTCCTGGTTTAGACCTGGTTTAGTCCTGGTGTAGTCCTGGTTTAGACCTGGTTTAGTCTTGGTTTAGTTCTGGTTTAGTCCTGGTTTAGACCTGGTTTAGTCTTGGTTTAGTCCTGGTTTAGACCTGGTTTAGTCCTGGTGTAGTCCTGGTTTAGACCTGGTTTAGTCTTGGTTTTGGTTTAGTTGGTTTAGTCCTGGTTTAGACCTGGTTTAGTCTTGGTTTAGTCCTGGTTTAGACCTGGTTTAGTCCTGGTTCAGTCCTGGTTCTGCTACAGATGCAGTTTGCTGTTTTGGCTGGTTCGCTCTCTGACTGTCCAATCAGCAGCTCTGAATCCGGTGATGTCGTTCACTGCTAAAGGTCCTGGTGACACCAACTCAAAATGTGACTGGTTGAAGCATCATTTTCATGGACATTAGAACAGATCGTGAAGGCCTCAAGGACACTTCTTTGACTTTGACTGTGCCTAACAACAAGTGATGCCTGAAATGTGGTTGGTCAAATGCTTTAATATGAAAATTCATGTGTGGAAGCAGCACAAGCATCGAAAAAGCTCTGAAAGGAAGAGGACAGAACATTTGGAATTATTTAATAATTCACAATTCACAGTCTGTGATTCAGATATTTTTTTTAGGCCAACAGAGAAGGTCTTAAAGGTCCTGACACCAACCACTGCAGATGCATAAAAGGACACAATGGAATAGAAAAGAAAATACTACCATTTAATGTTGGAAATCACAGTCTGTTGTCTAAAGAAAGACTGTTTTTAATTATCATTGTGGTATCAGTATCGAGAATCAAGGTTGAAAACATTAGTTTTGAGTAGTGCTCAATTTGGCTCCTATAGAAGCCACATTAAAGCTCTGGACGTGTCATAGAGCCGAGCACTGGGCCTGAGAGTGAATGATTACACAGAATGCAGTCTATGTGACTCGGCCGCTGCGTTCAGGGATTAGCCGCTGCAGTGGGAATTCCTCCAACCGGTGTCATCTGCGTCACACCAGAGCGCGAGGAGAGCATTGGAATTCTGCTCGCTCACCTCAGCCTTCCTATAGAATCCTCCGCCGGCAGTAACCTAGCAACCAGACCCCCTCTCACATGTGCTGGGGTGATTTGGATTCTCCTTGTGAACATGCTGCATACATTCTCCTGTGTGTGTAGAGGACATGTTACGTCATTGTTCCATTCCACAAACGTGTAAATCTTTTATTTATGTTTCAGTCGCTTGATACTTTAAAAGAAACATATTATGGAAAATCTCATTTTACAAGATCAAGTTTTTAATCATATTATAAGTGTTCCTCATCATGAAGTTCCTCAGAGTTGTAATTCCACACATGTCCTGAGGCTGGGTTCTGTTCATGCCTCCTCCCACTGCTCTGTAATTGTAATTATTCAGTCTCTGTCACACACACGCGTTTCAAACATCAACTACATAAAAGAATACTTTATGTTGGAGCTGCACCATTTTAGAAACAAATACATCTAATTATAATACTTTTTATAAAAGTATCGCAGTTATGATAAAATTTGTAATTTATGTTGTGATGAGCATTATAATCTGAGAGGAGTCTCTCAGAACTATGACGTGACAAACTCATCCAGGACCCTGCATTTCAGAATAGGGTTAGATGTGTGGCTGGATGTTTTGTTGTTAATGGTGGACATTCTATCCCTGGAGTGTCCAAAGTGGGGCCCATGGGCCAAACTTGGCCCACCATGGGTCTAATTTGGTCTGTGAAGAGGTGCTGAGATTCTAAATCTCTTTGCAGAAGAAAAATGTTATGTACTGGCTGCATTTAGGTTTGGCCCTTACCATCTTTATGATTTGGTTTGACATATATATATATATATATATATATATATATATATATATATATATATATATATATATATATATATATATATATATATATATATATATATATATATATAATATATATAATAATGTGTTTCTCACCTTCCACGGTGGTAGGTCTCTCACCCTCATTCAGCTCGGGTCCTCTACCAGAGGCCTGGGAGCTTGAGAGTTCTGCGCAGTATCTTTGCTGTTCCCAGTACTGCACTTTTCTGGACTGAGATGTCCGTTGTTTTTCCCGGTATCTGTTGTAGCCACTCTTCCAGTTTGGGGGTTACAGCCCCGAGTGTCCGATCACCACAGGCACCACTGATGCCTTTACTTTCCAGGCTCTCTCCAGCTCTTCCTTGAGCCCCTGGTATTTCTCTAGCTTCTCGTGTTCCTTTTTCCTGATATTACCATCGCTTGGTATTGCGATGTCAACCACCACGGCTCTGCTCTGTTTCTTATCCACCACCACTATGTCTGGTTGGTTCGCCATCACCATTCTGTCAGTCTGTATTGGAAGTCCCACAGGATCTTGGCTCGGTCATTCTCCACAACCTTTGGAGGTGTTTCCCACCTTGATCCTGGGGTTCTCCAGCCCGTACTCTGCACAGATGTTTCTGTACACTATGCCCGCCACTTGGTTATGTCGCTCCATGTATGCTTTCCCTGCCAGCATCTTACACCCTGCAGTTATGTGCTGGACTGTCTCAGGAGCCTCTTTGCACAGTCTACACCGTGGGTCTTGTCTGGTGTGGTAGATCTGGGCCTCTATTGCTCGAGTGCTCAGGGCCTGCTCCTGAGCAGCCAGGATCAGTGCCTCTGTGTGTCCTTCAGACCAGCCCTCTCAAGCCATTGGTAGGATTTCTTGATATCAGCCACTTCAGTTATGTTCCGGTGGTACGCCCCATGTAGGGGTTTGTCCTGCCATGATGGTCCCTCCAGCACCTCTTCCTCTGGACCCCACTGTCTGAGACATTCTCTGAGCACCTCATCTGCCGGGGCCTTGTCCTTGATGTACTCAAGGAGCTTGGATGTTTCATCCTGGACAGTGGTTCCCACACTCACTAGTCCTCGGCCCCCTTCCTTCCGGCCTGCGTACAGTCTCAGGGTGCTGGATTTGGGATGGAACCCTCCATGCATGGTCAGGAGCTTTCGTGTCTTAACATCTGTGGTCTGTATCTCCTCCTTTGGCCAGCTTACAATCCCTGCAGGGTATCTGATCACTGGCAGGGCGTAGCTGTTGATTGCCTGCACCTTGTTCTTGCCATTGAGCTGGCTTCTAAGGACTTGCCTCACTCTTTGCAGGTATTTGGCCGTAGCCGCTTTCCTTGTTGCCTCTTCGAGGTTGCCATTTGCTTGTGGGATACCAAGGTACTTGTAACTGTCCTCAACGTCTGCTATTGTTCCCTCTGGGAGTGACACCCCCTCTGTGTGGACTACCTTCCCTCTCTTTGTCACCATCCTGCTACATTTCTCAAGCCCGAATGACATCCCAATGTCTGTACTGTAGATCCTTGTGGTGTGGATCAGTGAGTCGATGTCTCGCTCACTCTTAGCGTACAGCTTGATGTCATCCATGTAGAGGAGGTGACTGATGGTGGCCCCGTTTCTGAGTCGGTATCCATAGCCAATGCGGTCGATTATTTGGCTGAGAGGGTTCAGGCCTATGCAGAACAGTAGTGGGGACAGTGAGTCTCCTTGGTATATGCCACATTTGATGGACACATGTGCAAGTGGCTTCCCCTTGGCTTCAAGGGTGGTTTTCCACAACCGCATCGAGTTCGCAATGAACGCCCTTAGAGTCCTGTTGATATTGTACAGCTTCAAGCACTCAGTGATCCATGTGTGTGGCATTGAGTCGTAGGCTTTCTTGTAATCAATCCAGGCAGTGCACAGGTTGGTCTTACGGGTTCTGCAGTCGCGGGCGACTGTTCGGTCAACCAGGAGTTGGTGTTTGGCTCCCCTGGTGTTTTTGCCGATACCCTTCTGTGCTGCACTCATGTATTGATTCATGTGCCCACTTATCTTAGCCACAATGATGCCTGACATGAGCTTCCATGTTGTGGAGAGACAGGTTATTGGCCGATAGTTGGATGGGACTGCACCCTTTGAAGGATCCTTTAGGATCAGGATCGTACGCCCTTGGGTTAACCATTCAGGGTGAGTCCCATCCCTTAGCAGCTGGTTCATTTGTGCTGACAGGCGCTCGTGGAGGGCAGTGAGCTTCTTTAGCCAGTACGCATGGATCATGTCAGGGCCAGGTGCGGTCCAGTTTTTCATACCTGAGACTCTTCCCTGGATGTCTGCCACTGTGATGGTGACTGGATTCTGTTCAGGGAGGTTGCTGTGGTCTTCTCTCAGATCCACCAGCCACTGTGCATCGGTGATGTGATGCCTCCCTTTCCCATATGCCTTTCCAGTACCTCTCAGTCTCCAGCCTTGGTGGGTATGCTCTGGTGTTATTACCCTGCCACTGAGCGTACACGGTTGTGTTGCGAACAGCCGGTTTATTCGTCTGGCCTCGTTATCTCGTGTGTACCTCTTTAGGCGGCTGGTCAAGGCTTGGAGCCTTTGTTTGGCAGTTTCGAGTGCTTCAGGTATGGGCAACTGGTTGTACCTCTTGGGCACTTGCTTTTTCATTGCACCTTTCTGGGCCTCTGACAGTTGGCTCACTTCTCTCCGCACCTCCTTGATTTTAGCCTCTAACCGTCTTTGCCATGGTGGGTATTGTATCGCATGGCTCCCATGGTTGCTCTTATAGCCCAACACATCTAGGATCACTGCTGCTGAAGTGTATATCAGCTCATTGGTTTCAGTGATTGTTGTGGTAGGGATCACTGTCAGTGCTGCATTCACATCATCTAGGAGACTTTCAGATGGTACTTCACTTAGCCTCTGTAACTGGCATCGGGGTTGCCTTGTGTTCATTCGGGCCATGATCTTATCTTTCAGGTCAGTCGCTGCCTCGCTCAGCGTGATACTTATTGGGGTTTCGTACCCAATCTCTGGTTGGGGAGTTGGTGTCAACTCCCCTCTGACCTGGCACACTGGTTCCCCCTTGCCGTGGCATTTGTGTTGTACCTCATCAATCTCTAGTTGTGATAGCAGTTGCCGTTTGTGGATGTTGGAACACTGAGCTACTAGTTGTTTGGCCGTTAGCTTGGACTGTGGGTATCGTAATAACCATTTCTCCCACATCCTGTTCATGTAACCCCTCTGCCTAGGGTTACTGTAGTAGTAGCATTCCAACAGAGCCTTGTTCTCGCATCTCGCCCATTTCCGCCGTGTTCCAGTAGCCCATTTTTCATCAAGGTGCCCTGGTTCCCCAGCACCTGATGCAGACCTTGTTTGGCCGGGCGACGTCTGAGCCGGCATGTCATACGTTTCTTTCTCTCTCTCTCATCATTGTATGAGGTGGGCAGTAGCACGAAGGGTCTTGCCCAAGGACCCACACTGGTTAGCTCATATATATATATATATATATATATATATATATATATATATATATATATATATATATATATATATATATATATATATATATATGTACAATACAGACAGACCATGTGTGGCCCTGATTGGCTGATCCACCCCTCACTCTGCTGTGAATTTGTGCTGGGTTCCTCCAGTGTTTGTCATTTGGTCCTGATTTGGTCCAGGTTAGACCCTGGGGTTTAACTTCACAGTGGACCTCCCAAAAGTACAATAACAACATTACACACTATACTTACTACGCACATGTACTCGCATACTCACATGTACTCGCATACTCACATGTACTCGCATACTCACATGTATTCACATACTCACATGTACTCGCATACTCACATACTCACATGTACTCGCATACTCACATGTACTCACATGTACTCGCATACTCACATGTATTCACATACTCACATGTACTCGCATACTCACATGTATTCACATACTCACATGTACTCGCATACTCACATGTATTCACATACTCACATGTACTCGCATACTCACATGTACTCACATGTACTCGCATGTACTCGCATACTCACATGTACACTCACATGTACTCACATACTCACATGTACTCGCATACTCACATGTATGTGTGAGGCATGTCCAGAGTGAATGCAGCTCCAGACCAGCAGATCCATAAATGTCACCAGCAGAATAAAATCAATAATTGTGAGGTGTGATGCAGACAGTGTGCACGTGTGGGCCCGGTCCAAACTCAAAGCATCAGTATGTATCATCCACTCTACTCACCACAGTCGGTGTGCCAGGGTGTACCAGGGTGTGCCAGGGTGTGCCAGGGTGTGCCAGGGTGTGCCAGGGGGTGGCAGGGGGTGGCAGGGTGTGCCAGGGTGTGCCAGGGGGTGCCAGGGGGTGCCAGCATGTGCTGGTGTCAATCAAACTAGGAGCTGCCACCCAATAAAAAAAAAAAGGTTTTGTGTAGTTTTTCTCACAGAGCTTTGCAGCCTTGTTGATTCATGCCCCTCCTCAACTAGAAGGATGACTGGATTTGCTTATACCCACAAGAAATGTCTCCATGATGGGTAACAGTCATTACTCTTGTAGTACTTTTGTGTTTTCTCTGTTTATGGATGTGCTCTCTCCTCTTCACTCTCTGTGCAGGGTGCAGGCAGTGGTGCTGGACTGTACGGGCTTTAGGAGCACACTGGGAAAAATGTCTGCACAGCCTTATTACAGCACCCCCTGCAGAGCACCATCACTGAACAGGAGAGCACCTTCAGGGGCAGACTCTTGTCCCTGTCCTGCTGCATGGACACACTCTGGAAGTTACTTGTCTCACACATACACATACACATACACATACACATACACATACATACATATATAACACACTGCTACAGCTGAGGATGGACTCTTATGTTGTTATGTTATGTTTGTTTCATTGTTGCTCATTAAAGTATTTCTCTACAGTATCTATCTCCCTGTGTCAAGCTACAGTTGTTTGATGACAACTTGTCACATGTTCATAGAGAAAGAACAGTACAGGCCAATGCAGCAGAGGCACACACCAGGTCCTTCTAAAGACCTGCTCTGTGCCGCACAGATCATGATTTAAACCATCCTCACTGCAGAAGCCCCTCAGCCACATGGAGCCCTGTACATGTGCAGTCCTCTCACCCATCATGAGTCCTGCTCAGATTCTAGAGAGCAGTCCAGTCTGTGCCCCTCACAGCTCCAAGTCACTCCACGCTTTTCCCTCGCTCTTATTCTTATTTTTATTCTTATCTTATTCCAGTGGTGTCGTGTGTGTGCGTCCAGTATCAGCCATCACACACAGATGAAGAGCAAACAACACAGAGCTGAAGAGATTTTGGTCCAACCTAACTCCACAGAGTCCCAGCAGAGGACAGAGTTTCCTGTGTTGTAGTTTTCAATAAACTGCATAAGCTGCAGGCCTATCGTTACGAGGAGAACTCTATCCAGAGGCACTGCATGATCTGCACAACTATGGGACAGTGTATCCCGTCTTTATGAATGTGGTGAGTGTATTTGCATTTTAAATCCAGTTGTGTGTAGAGTGCACATGGTGGTTGGTTTAGATCAGTGTGTCTCAAACTGTGGTGAGGGTCCGAGGGTTCAGTATAACCTCGTTTTGTCAGATCTCACTGTAATTAAGCAACAAAGTGAAGCTTCTGTGAAGAGTGACATGTCCAACCTCAGTCTGTACAAATAATGACGTCATACTGAGACATCTCTGGAGTCATGTGATCAGAAGAGGCTCCTCTGTCCAGGGTCCTGCTGCTGCTCTACCGGAGAAAGTGTCTGTCTCACGCTCTGCTTCAGTTCATAAACCATGTGCTTCTTTTAAACTGTTGTAACTTCATTCAAGTGAGTCTGACACTGCCTGTTCACACTGTTGGACACACCCAGTTTTTTAGAGTTTTTTGTTCTCATTTGTAGCTTCGCCAAAGTCTGCGGCTCTCTGTGCAGACAAAGTCTTGACACCTCCGTGTGAGTCATGCTGTTACATAAGAGCACATTTCAAGACCCCCGCTGGCCATACTGTATGTCATGGCACACTGAATTCATTACACAAAGATCTCAAAAGATATAAATCATCTTTATTAAAACCAGGATTACAGCAGCACAGGGACACAGTGACCAGTGAGAACAGGGAGCACAGGGAGCACAGGGAGCACAGGGAGCACAGGGAGCACAGGGAGAACAGGGAGAACAGGGAGCACAGGGACATGTGAAGACTCAAATATAACTGGGGATTTTTAATTACATTTCCAACTCAATATTTATTTCAAAGATGAATTTTTATTTTGAGTTCTCACAAAAATATATATATGTAAGTGCAGGAAGGTGAAATTATCCAATATAATCTGTGTTAGTTTTGGTAGTTTTTATTTAATAACTTTTATTTAAAGGGATAGTTCAGGTTTTTTGACATTGGCTGGGGACAGTCTAATAAAGCGTTTTTCTTCTCAAAACAATCTGTCTTGTCAATCTTAAAAAGAGTGATACATTTGCATCACAAACCCATCGTCGCTTAAAAAGTCAGACCTCATTATCACTTGGCACTATTTTCTTTCCGTTCGTATCACTGCGCACTGCCCCAGGTGACAGCCGCGCCTGGTTCACTTTGTTTACTGCTCGGAATGTTAGTGACAACATGTCTGATTACGACACCGATGATGAAGAAATTGATTAGCACAGAGCCAATGGGATATCTTTTTGAACCTGAATATACATCTGTTACAGGAAAACAGTGAAATTTGTGTGGAGATTCAGACAGATTTTTGTTGTTACAGCCCGGAAAATAGCAAGTTCACACCATTTTTTAGATATATTCTTATGTATCTTATACAAGCTTATATACCTATCATGCTAGCTCTGACATTAGCTCTCTCGCATCGCGGCGGTCACCGGTCTGAACATGTAAACACTGCCGAACAACTGAAGAAAATGATTGATCCGTGCACAGTGATACGTACGGACAGAAAATAGTGCCAAGTGATTATGAGGTCTGACTTTTTAGAGGACTGAGGTTTTGTGATGCAAATGTATCACTCTTTTGAACACAGATTGTTTTGAGAAGAAAAACGCTTTATTATACAGTCCCCAGCCAACTTGCCGAACTACTTTCCTCAGCACCAAAACCGGCCAGGATCTGGGTTCACCGGACACTTTCGGAGGTAAAGTCAGTGTGGATGCACAACACTGCTGACGGGGATGACATACAGATTTATGTCAAAAAACCTGAACTATCCCTTTAAACACTTTCATTAGAATCATTTGGGTGATGTCAGAATTACTAATCATTACATAAATATAAAAGGAGCTGTTCAGCGGAAAAGTACAGCTTCATGACATCACAAGGTGGAACAGAGCATTCTGAGCTTTGGAGATGTAGACAGACTAATAATAAAGATTCACTCAAACATGTGTGAATGAAACAAAACACAAGTCCAGCTCTGTTTTTGATGAAGTAACAACATTCTAACAGGATTAAAGCTCACAAGAGTCTCTTCTATGTAATGTAGGACCTTTAATGAAGAGAATGTTCATGTAGAATAAAGTGTGTACTGATGAGAAAGTAAAGAAAAGTACATTGTTTATATCAGTAGTATATGTGGAACATGTCTGTGTATAATTAGGCCGGAGCAGTGTGGTGGTATTTAGCCCGTCTCCTCACCGCTCACCGCTCTGACATTCAGCCGCCATTAGCCAAATGCTACCAGGAAGTGCACTGGCCATGCTGGTCCGTGATTGGATGCTGGAGTGTCCACAGGGCGGGGGGTCACGCAGACGAGATACAAACGAATGTAAAGATGACACTTCAGAACTCGCATTACTTCTACATAATGAGCCCCCTTTGGCTTTGAACTTTTGCAGTAATTATGACACTGTTATTTTTCCCTTTTTCAGTGGTGCTCGTCTCGATAAAACACACCGATAATGAGTTAATTAGATTAACTAGGATGCCCTTCCTGTTGTTGATAGAGTGCACTTTTGGGGTGGGATGAAAGCGTTTTATCATGTATGGTCAGTGTTGGGGAGTAACAGATTACATGCACCGGAGTTACATAATCAGAGTACAAATTATGAGTAACTGTTACTGTTTGAATGAGTGGTAATTAGATTACAGTTACTTTGTTGAAATAAATAGACTACACTGTGGTATTTTCCTGTTTTCACATTTTGGGCTATAACCGTTTGTTTTGTTTTGGTTTTTTTTTGGTTTTTTTCCCCTTGGTAATTCCACTCATTGCCAGAGACTAAATCACACTAAACCTTACACCAGGTCTAAACCAGATCTAAACCAGGACTAAACCAGGTCTAAACCAGATCTAAACCAGGACTAAACCAGGTCTAAACCAGATCTAAACCAGGTCTAAACCAGGTCTAAACAAGGACTAAAACTAGGACTAAAACCAGGACTAAAACCAGGTCTAAACTAGATCTAAACCAGGACTAAAACCAGGTCTAAACTAGATCCAAACCAGGACTAAAACCCGGTCTAAACCAGGTCTCAAACAGGATTTAACAGGACTAAACCATGCTGCGTGGACTTGTCTCGTCTTCTATCAATAATATTTTTAATACGGTTAAGTAAAGTCTGGGCTTTTCATTTTCTTTTAGCAGACAAAACATCTTATGTTACGATATCCTCGTCTTTGTTACTCTACAGCAAATTAAGTAATCCAAAGTATTCAATTTACTTTACTCACCTTAAGTAATTTAATGGATTCTGTTACAAACTACATTTTGGGTATGTAATCTGTAATCTGTAGGGGAATACATTTTAAAAGTAAACTTTCCAACACTGTGTATGGTTAAATAAAAAACCTGCATCCATATGTGAGCGGGGGATTATTGTGAGGCCTTTGGTGATACTGAGCCCCTCACTGACCTGAACCACTGAAACCACAGGTGAAACTACAGGTGAAACCACAGGTGAAACTACAGGTGAAACCACAGGTGAAACCACAGGTGAAACCACAGGTGAAACTGAAGGTGAAATGTGAAACCGCAGGTGAAACCACAGGTGAAACCACAGGTGAAACCACAGGTGAACTACAGGTGAAACCGCAGGTGAAATGTGAAACCGCAGGTGAAACCACAGGTGAAACCACAGGTGAAACCACAGGTGAAACCACAGGTGAAACCGCAGGTGAAATGTGAAACCGCAGGTGAAACCGTCTGTCACCAACCTCTGCGTCACTATGGACAGTGATTTTAAATTTGACAAACAAGTAAATGCAATTGTAAAATCTGACTTTTATCATTTGAGACTTTTATCTCAAATGAAACCTTTGAAATAATTTGAACAGGTCATGCACATTTTATCTCCTCTCGTTTAGACGACTGTGATGCACTTTCTCACGTACAGTTGGTCCAAATTCTGCTGTGCACCTTTTAACTGGAACCAAAAAAACATGAGCACATTACCCCAATTTTAATGTTGTTGCACTGGCTTCCTCCTTATTTTAGATTTGATTTTAAGATTTGATTGTTTTTAAAGCCCTGAATGGACTAACCCCGCAGTACGTCTCAGACCTCGTCCAGATTTACATCCCCGTGTGCTCTGAGGTCTGACGTCCAGCTCCAGCTCGTGGGGCATAAAACCAGACTTAAAACCAAGAGGACAGGACCTTCTCTGTGACCAGCTCCAAACTCTGAACACTCTGCCCCCCATGTCCCAACAGCCCCACAGTGGAGAGTTTTGGTTCACGTCACGTTAAGACCCACTTTTACTCTCTCACTTTTACTCTCTCACATTTACTCTCTCACATTTACTCAACTCTAGTTCTAGTTGTGTGCTCCTCTGTGTCTCTTATTTATTTTACTTATTTACTGTTATTTTATGATTTTCATGGTTTTGCTTTTATTTGATTTTAGTGTTTCTATCATTTTAGGTCTGGTGTGATCAAATTTTAGCAGTTTACCTCTTTTTTTGTCTTAATTTTCTGATCTCTGTGCAGCACTTTGGAAATGACTTTGTTTGTAAAATGTGCTGTAGAAATAAAGTGGATTTGGGCTTTGGATTCTGTGAACATTACCTGATTTTAATAACGCCACTCCACCTCTGAAGACCACACGAGGGCTTCTGACAGGGTTCACAGACGTGAGACAGGGAGGTTCCATATTTGAAGTGACAGTTGTTTCACGGTGCTTGCCCTTTTACTCTTGGCCACGATAGTACAGTTTTAACAGTAGCAAACATAGGGTGACCAAACGTCCGTGTTTTTATTTTGCGTCATGTCCGGGGCGTCCCAGGTTTTTTTTATAAAGTGATGCAAATGTTCAGGTTTTCAGTACCGTTCATTAAACTGAGCGTCTCTCATAGCGACTGTGACTCAGAAGGAGCGAGACACAAACAGTCGGTCAGTCTGCAACATGCTGAAGCACAAAAGCGCATTTAACAGTGACTTGTACAAGAAATTCTCCATTTTCCGTCCCGGTTGGGACAAGTGGGAGGTCATGTGCACAGGTTGGAGGTGAGAGGACAGTGTCCCTCGTTTATCGCGGGGGTTATGTTCTAAAAATAACCTGCGATAGGTGAAATCCATGAAGTAGTCAACTTTATATTTTACAATTATTCTATCTGTTTTAAGTCTGTAAAACCCCTCAGCACAAACTTTATACACTTTCCTCAGACAGGACAGGTGCAACCCTTTTTACTTCCTTCTTAAAACTTATTGCTGCTGTCATCCTTTTGTTATTTTCCATCTTCTTTATGTAACAAACTGAAGATTCATTTATTCCGTAATGGAGCCAACAGCGCAGAGTCCCGCACGGATCCATTTTTGGAGACCCACAGTACAACACTGCACCTGCGCAGTACAGGACTGCACCTGCCCGTTAACCAGGGATTATATCAAATTTTTGTGCTGCCTACGCCACGGACTGAACCAAGACTAACCCAGGACTAACCCAGAACTGATTCCAGGACTAAAGAGGAGGACTAATCCACGACTGAACTAGGAATAAACCAGGACTAAACCAGAACTGAAACAGGACTCACTGTCAGGACGGGGTCGGAGGTGACGCAGGAGAAAGGACCGGCTCAGCTCTGCACCTCACGGATGTAAACGCAGCAATTGCCCGATAGCGCTTTACGGACAAACTGCTCAGCGTTTTCTCTCTTAAGTCCAAGATTAGACCTGGTTTAGACCTGGTTTAGTCCTGACTCATCCGTGTATAATTACTACCCACCTGTAATACACAATAAGCGTTCATACACTGTAAAAAAAATAAAAATAAAATAAATAAATCCATCATATGTAACTGGGTAGAGCATCGGCCAATCACACGCATCTTTACTGCCACACAGCTCCACAACAACTACTCTGACAACACCAAGAGACCAGCAACATCTGAGCCACAAGAACCACATCAAAACAGTGACAGCAGGAGGAGCTTCCTGGGAGAGCGAGGCTGAGTCACATTTCTCTTTCCTCGCTTCCTTTTCCTTGATTCCTCAGCTATCAGCTATCTTAACTATGTCTCAGCTGTCAATCAAATGTGTCATATTAAGTGGTGTCCCAAAGAAAACCACCGAAGGAAGGAGTAAACCTGAGGGAGGCTTCAGGACCTTAGACCTTCAGACCTTAGATAAAAGAATCAGACTTTCTTGGTGTCAGTGAGTGAGTTTAGATCTTCTCTCTTCATGGGTCTTCTCTGTGGGCGGGACTTCCTCACCCATGTCCTGTAGAATCAAAGAGAGGAATCAAGGAGAAGGAAGCGAGGAAAGAGAAATGAGACGTGGCTCTAGTGCCAGAGACGCAGGAAGTGACCCGGGGCTCTTTTATGACCTTCCTGACAGTGCCATCTGCTGGACGTTTGATTTACGCAGAGTTCGCACTTTCACACTAAACAGTATGTCAGCACGCTCGCCCCTCTACAGACCTGACTAACTTGTGGAGGGTACACTACCTGACTCTTTACAAACAATCTGAAAATCTGATACTAATCAATACCAAATCCATTCTAAAAAAAAGTCACGTTCACCTTCTATATATTAAAAACAAGTGCTCCAGTTTAGTTCTAGTTAAGTTCTGGTTAAGTCCCAGTTAGCTGTCATTAAATACTGGTTTAGACCTGGTTTAGTTCTAGATTAGTTATAGTTAAATCCTGGTTTAGTTCTAGATTAGTTATAGTCTAGTTCCAGTTTAGCTCCAGTTTAGTTCTAGTTAAATACTGTTTTAGACCTGGTTTAGTCCTGGTTTAGTCCCAGTTTAGCCCCAGGTTAGTCTTGGTTTAGCCCAGGTTTTATCCTGGTTTAGTTCTGGTATAGTTCTAGTTTAGTCCTGGTTTAGTCCCAGTTTAGCTCCGATTTAGTTCTGGTTTAGTTCTAGTTAAATCCTATTTTAGACCTGGTTTAGTCCTGGTTAAGTTCTAGTTTAGTCCTGGTTTAGTCCCAGTTTAGCTCCGGTTTAGTTCTAGTTAAATACTGTCTTAGACCTGGTTTAGACCTGGTTGAGTTTTAGTTTAGTCTTGGTTTAGTCCTGGTTTAATCCTTGTTTAGGCCTAGTTTAGTCCTGGTTTAGTCCCAGTTTAGTTCTGATTTAGTCTTAGTTTAGTCTTAATATCTAAACTGGATTCACTCCTGTTTACGACCCAACTGGTGTTAACTGAATTTAGACCTTGATCTACTTTAGACCTGGTTTAGGTTTGTTATTATCACTGTGGTATCGACATGTGCATTGAGCAGAGTATTTCTTCGTAATTGTAATGGACTTTGAAGTGTTTGTTTGGTGACAACACGACTACGTTGATGTGAGAATAAATAATGCATCCTAAAGCGTGTGGGACAAAAGCTTTAACACAAACACATGACACTGGTGCTTCTCTGTTGTAAACTCACACAGTGCAAAGTTGAGAAGAATACAGAATGATTCATTGTTTGTCCGACCTTGGCAAAGTCTCAGTGAAGTGAAAAGCACAGAGCTGAGAGCTAAAGTGATGCTTCACAGCTCACATTGCTGGAGTGGCTGTAATAAGCAGTTGTGTGAACCATGTGGAAAGGCCCTCTCCAGAGCTGAGGAGGCCCAGGCGGAGTGGGCCGAGCTGGGCAGGCGGCAGGCTGGTCCCCCCCTCCCCCTGCTACTGTCTGGAGCACTTGTTCTTCTGAAGGACTTTCACATTCACAGTGCCGGCTAATGGGAGCCACTCTGGAGGTAAGCGCTGAAATCCTGGAGCTCACACTTGGGCAAATTGGTGCATTTTAAAAAGACCGAACAGAGGAAATATTGGGCTTGGCTGAGTAAAGACAAGGCAGGAACTTTACTCTAAACACAATTAGGGTTGTCCTGGTTCGACATATAAATGAAAGAGCTCGGATAACATTTTCTGACGCTCTAGATTCAGATCTCTGTTATAATGTTGTTTCCTCATCACAAACAGACCTGGAGGGTATTTCCTGAAGCGAGCTGAAGTGAAAGTCTGGCTTATCTGGGAAGTTCAGGCTTATCAAAGTCTCAGTTCTGTTCACCAAAGTGACTGACCAGAGGTGACACTGAGCTGCAGAAGTAACAAGCACCAGAAAACAAACCTGGTCAGGACCAGACTCACTGTCAAGATTATTTTAGCTCTGTCTCCAAGAACGTCTAAAGAAACTGTTTAGTCCAAAGTTTCACTGGAGACTTTTACCTGCTCCTATACATGTGAGGACAGAAGACACACGTGTGTGAGGACAGAAGACACACGTGTGTGTGGACAGAAGACACACGTGTGTGTGGACAGGGGACACACGTGTGTGTGGACAGGGGACACACGTGTGTGTGTGGACAGGGGACACACGTGTGTGTGGTCACTGCACACATCAAAAAGGCACAAACCATGTAAAAGCCTGTGGGCATTAATGATCTTGCACTTGTGGTGGTTGTGGGGGCAGCTTTGCACTGATTTTATTGGTTCTTGTTACATGTGATGAGTTCTGTTACAGCTTCACTTTCACACACAGCAGAACTTTAGCTCTGCACGACTGTGCATCAGGAAGAGGTCAGGCAACTTCATTCTCCGAGCGTAGTAACACTCCACAGCCTCCTCCTCTCTGTCCACAGAACGACCGAGAGAGGAGGAGGAGAACAGGAGGAGAACAGCAGAGGAGGGGGAGAATTCTCCAAGGAGATAACTACATTTTATGCTGTACTGTGGGATGTTATAGCCAAAGGAACATTTCCTCCTCCAGGCAAAAATAACAGTCAGGTCTGTGGAGATGCAAGCCCGCTCACAGTAAGAAAGTATGTTCTCCAGTACAATAAACACACAAAATGAAGAAAAAAAACATGTGTTGATTTGATGTATTATTATTTTATTTTGTGGCTACAAAGTTACATACTGTGGCTTTAAATAAATGTTTTAACAATCAGAAAAAATGTGTTCCTTGAGTAAATTGTCCCTGCACAGACGGATGATATAGATGGAGGAAAAACTGTGCTGTATTTTTCATTTTTGGCTCTTATTGTTTCTACACAAAGTGTTACTTTACCAGTGTAAAACTCTGCAAAATATTGATCAGAGGTACTACCACACCAAAACAAGTACTCATTTAAATAACTTAGAAATAAATGCTGACCTGAGTCCAGTCCTTTTATGTTTAAACTGACTGGATTTGAGTGATTTTGCTTTCTGACTGAATAATGTGCATAATGTTTTTGTTTCAGCATTATAATTGTTATCAGTAAAAGTTATATTTGATTTGAACATCAAATCTGGGGGCACAGATACGTCAATTTTATGCAATTTAAAATAAAAATCTTCAGACAGTTCCTTTAAACGTCTGACTCCAGTTCAGTTCTGTTACAAATGTGTTGAAGTCTTCTGGACCTGAACATACACCAGCAGTCAGAACACTTACAGACATGATTCATGCAACATGCAACATGTACGGAATTATGGATTAAAGAAAAAAAGTTAAATCATTTGACTAAATGTGTTTAATATTTTAGTTGAAATCCTCAGAGTATCGACCCTTTGCTTTGTCAACAGAGCTGCAAACCCTTGGCCTCCGCTCATTGAGTCTCCTGAAACGTGTTTCACTTCACTGTGAAGAGTCAAGAAATGCCACATGCAAAGCAGTGATCAAAGCAAAAGGGTGACTATGTTTTATTTTATTATTATTACCATGGTGACACATTGCACACATTAGCAAACGCAAACAAAAAAGTCAAAAAAGATGATGATGCCTTCAGTGAGAATCTCCATTGTAAATTATCACGAAAAAAACCCCCAAAAAAACAGCTGCAACAGTGTGACTGGTGTGTAAACAATATGTTTCTCGTGAGCTTTCTTGTGTACATGGACAAGTTCATATTTGCAGCAGGAGGGCGACTCCGGCCAGGGTCCACTTGGACGGTCTGTCCTTGGTGCGGAGGTGGAAGGTCCAGACGTAGGTGGGGCCTCTCTGTCTGGTCTTGTACAGGGGGCAGGGGTACAGGCTGCGCTGATCCTGTTTGTCCACAGGCACCGCCCGGATGAAGACGAGGGGCATGGAGGGGGTCAGCTCCTTCAGCCGGGAGTCCACCATCAAACCACTCTGCAACACAAACCAACACCCGGGTCAGGAGCCAGTCTGGACATGGAGCCTGAGTTTACAAGAGACAATGTGAAACCTGAGACATTCACCAGTGACCACACTCACATCTCTGTGAAGTACTGCAAAGTGTGTATTCTGAAAGTTACTTATAATGTTGTTAACTATTCATATATAATAGTTAACAACATTATAGTGAAGATTTTAATATATTTGCTAAATGTGTCTTGCCCCAGTGCATATATTGTACACTGTAGAATATATTTTATATGAAGTAAAAATAAGTCAGCTGAGTTTTGTAGAGCAAAGGACCCCAACCTCCGGGCTGTGGACCGGTACTGGACCGTGGGTCATTTGGTACCAGGCCAGGACTAAAACCAGGACTAAAATCAGGTCTAAACCAGGTCTAAAACCAGGACTAAAACCAGGACTAAAACAGGATTTCACCAGGACTAAACTATGTTGTTATGTTTATGTGTGGACGTGTCTCCTCCTGTACGCCGTGTCTTCTCATGTACGGCGCTTGGACCGTGCATCCTTCTAAACCAGGGGTGTCAAACTCATTTTGGTCCGGGGGTCGTATCCAACCTACTTTGATCCCAAAGGGGCTGGATCAGAAAACTCATGTCATATAAACCCCAAAAATAAAAATAAGTTCAAATATTTGTGCAGAGAAACACAAATCTGTTACAGAAATCTTTTTTAATTGATGAACTCTTTCTTTTACAAAAATATTATAATATTATTAACAACCTGAAACTTTAAGAAAAATTCAATTTCAACACAATGTTTTAACATGAACTTGTTTGCAAATAGGAATAAGTCAATTTTTCTTGGAAAATCCTGCACTTTTCTCATGTTGGACATTTTTCTGATGAGGGTGTCACGGTCAACAGTCAAAACGATCGTCCTTTAAGAGCGTTTGGAAAGAGACAAGTCTTCATTTGTGCTGCTCTGGTGGGAGGGGCCACGTACAGAGACGCTGGAGACACTGCTGTGATAAACACAACAGAAAATTAACAAGATTTTAATAGAAAAGTTTATTAAATATTTTAGTAGAAAATCAGATGAGGGCCCGATTAAAGGTCTTGGAGGGCTGGATCCAGCCCCCAGGCCGTATGTTTGACACCCCTGTTCTATACTAATACTGTCAGACATAAAACCAGTCTGTGGCGCTACAAAGGTTGGGGACCATGCTGTAGAGGATTTGTCCACTGATCCAAAGGTTGGTTGAGGCGATTCCAGCTTCCATAGACGAATGATGTTGTTGTGTCCTTGAGCAAGACACTTAACCCACCTCACCCCAGTGTCTGTGTACACTGGTGTGTGAATGTGTGTGTGAATGTTAGACTGGTTGCACTTTGAGCACTGAGGGAGGAAAGTTCTACAAAAATGTGAGCATTTACCTTTTTCCACGCTGCCTGTGAAAGTTGTATAAAAGTATAAAGTCATTGTGGAGAATAATGAGGATGCTCTGAATGGCAAAGGTAAAGTAGGTGAGGAATAAGTTTGGACCACTGCAAACCATTTAAAGTGACTAGTTCTGTTTTTCACATTTTTAAAACAGTAAAAATCAGGCACAGTGCGTTTTGATTAAACTAATAAAAATGAATCACAAAACCTTTGTTTTGTTAAATGAAAGTTTAAACTTCTTCGTGCATAAATTGAAACAGTATTTTGGATGAATGCTCACTTTCTGTATTTTTGTACTTTTCTTTTCAACTTTCTTCCACAAATGATCACTTAACTGATCGGATAAATATTTACCACGGCAAACATCAGCTCCACATCACGACTAAAATGAACTCAAATCAGGAACGCAGTCTAAAGCAAAATGTGCATAATCTAATGCTGCTTTAAATGTGCTGTCCTTTTCACTGTTTTTCACACAGAACCTTGAGACATAAATAATGAAAAGCGCTTCATCTTTTCACCGCTAAACTGTAACAGAACTTTAGTGGAGACCCAGTGTGTGCCCTTGGCTTTACACCGCTCCTAATAACACATTCCACTTGATGTGTAATTAAAAAGTTCAGAATAAGTCTCATGATGAGTTGTGTTTTGGCTGTCACTGCACTTCGTCGGCGTATATACTTTTGTCTGGACTTTGGAAAGTTGCTGGTTGGATTCTCAGCGTGCTGCTTGTGTCCTTGGAGGAGAGGGAAAGTCAGGCTTTGAGTTTGACTGGAGCAGGGCTGAAAAACATGGCTCTCATTACCGCAGCTACAACATGTGTGCGTGTGCGTGCGGGTGCATGTGTGCATGTGTGACTTTGCGAGATGCCGAAGGACACGCACTAATCGTATGTAAACTGCAGGCTTAAAAACACGATTATTATGATCTTGTTATTTGGAGTGGGCCCATAGTGGAGTCTGCCACATGCTGTTCTTTAAGAGTGGATGACAGGCTTGCATGCTTTTCTAATTATGACTTAGTTTGGTGGATTAATGACCGTGGTAAATGTTTATCATAATTTTGTATCAGTTAAATGGCAGTTGGTGAAGAAAAGTTGAAAAAACATAACAAAAAAGTAAAAAATCCAAACTGCAGAGACTATGGGCTGTGCACAAGGAACACAATTTTCTAACATTCAAACTAAGATTTTTCTTTTGGTAAATTTTTAAATATAACCATATTAAAAGTCCTGTATTACCCAAAATTGAATCCTTTAAGCCATGTTAGAATGTTGTTACCTCCTTAAAAACTACGGAAGCCGAGAGATGTCACAACAAACGTCGCAACAAATACAAATGTGACAACACAACAAAAAGCCACAACACATTAAAAAGCCACAACGGAAGTGACCGTGGGACTCTATTTTCAAGTGGCATATCAAGTGGCAAGTGAAGAAGAAGAACTACAACATGAAAAGTAAAGGAATGGAAAAGTTGGAAACGTGAGTAAAAGTAATTGTTTTATCATTATTCATTTCATGTTGTAGTTCTTCTTCTTCACTTGCCGCTTGATCGGTCCGTCGGAAAATAGTGTCCCGCGGTCACTTCCGTTGTGGCTTTTTAATGTGTTGTGGCTTTTGCGTTTGTGTTGTGGCGTTTGTATTTGTTGCGGCGTTTGCATTAAAATAGAGTCCCGCGGTCATTTCCGTTGTGGCTTTTTTTGGTTTGTTGTGGCTTCTTGTTGTGTTGTCGCATTTGTATTTGTTGTGGCGTTTGCGTTTGTTATGACCCCTCTCGGCTTCTGTAAAAAACAGACCTGGAGTTGTGTTTTGTTTTATTCACACTTCTGTCTTCACGTCTGTCAGCTGTCATTTTCAATGTTATGAAGTTGTTACTTGAATCACAAAACCTTAGTTTGAGGCGATTCCAGCTTCCATAGACGTTGTTGTTCTGCTCCCTGCTCTTCCTCAGAGTCACGTGATGTTGCTGTGACGTGTCGCTCAGCTGATTTAAACAGGTTTTGGTGAAATCTACAGTCCCTCTTCCTCAGGACAGTGTCCCAGGTGTGAGCGACACATCACAACAACATCATGTGACTCAGAGGAAGAGCACTAGTGAGCTGTTGCAATTGTAAGGTATGAATACAAACTCTTGGTCTGAAAAAAAGAACCTACTAACATAAATTCCCACTCTTTTTCAAAATTTCAAAACTTTTCCATGACTTTTTCATGACCTAAAGTGAATTGTACATGTATTGATCAGACTTTTAAGGCTAAATATGAAATGCGAACTCTTTCCACTCACCTTATGGTTTGGGATTATAGTTTTTGAACATTCAAAATCCTGTCAGTGCGTTTATTGTCGTCTCTTTTAAACAAAAGGTGTAGACGTTCAGAAATAATCAGAACAGACTCATGAGAACTTAACAGAACACTGGAGTTGCTTGAAAGAAATACTAAAATTCCATGACTTTTTTCAAAACTTTCATTGAATTTACAAAATTCCATGACTTTTTCAGGTCTGGAAAATAATATTTTCAATTTCCATGACTTTTCCAGGATTTCCATGACCGTGGGAATCCTGATTATCGGACCAAATTAACCTGTAACTGTAAATTTCAAGTAAATAAACAGCTCCTTTTACCTTATGTTCAGCAGCGATTGGAAACCCCAAGGCTGAAAAGATCCAAATGATTCTAGAGAAAATGTATGGGGTTTAAAAACACAGTGGAGCACTTCCTGTATTACCACATGGCATCACAAGGTGGAACAGAGTGTTTTGCTGAGAAGAACTCAGCTTAAATCTACAGGGTTTGTGTGTTAAACGTGTGAATGAAACAACACACAACCGCAGGTGTGTGTGTGATGAGGAGACAACATTACAGCACAGAGTAGATTGTGTAATACCGGCTCTTTAACTGAATAACTGTTGGCTAATGCTATCTAGCTTGTGACTGTAATGTTATTCGAGAGGGACTTGCTTAACAGCACAAATCAACTAAAAAAAACATCCTATCAGCATGTCAGCCTCCCACCTGCTCGTGCACCTGTGAGCCGAGCCTGTTGTGACTAAACACTCCATGACAATCTCTCACAAAGTGCTTCAGATCATTACTGCAATTACCCCGACCCAGCACACTCCAGACGCTGCAAGGGCCTGCATCAGCGTCAGCAGCATTATTGGTTAAGTTAGTTATTTCAATCACCTCCTAAATTAGAAACAGAGTGGCAAATGTGCTAAGAATTTCCATTGGGATACAAATAATGCCAGATTTGGTGTTACGTACTTTAAAGAGCTGATATTACAGCATTTTCTGATCTACGTTCTAATGTTTCTTCATCACAAACACACCTGGAGTTGTGTTTTGTTTCTTCCACACAAACTTAACACACAAACTCTGCACATTTAGGCTGAAATCTTCTCTCAAACTGAGAACACTGTTCTACCCTGTGATGTCATGTGGTAATACAGGAAGTGTTCCACTGCGTTTTTAAACTCCATATGCCTTCACTAGGATCATTTGCAGAATTTCATCTCTATGAACTAAAAGTAAAAGGGGTGTTAACTTGAAAATAGGGTTGGGCGGTAATATGGTATTACAATATCTCGCAGTATCAAAAAGTAGCAGTTTCATTACCGTCATTTTAAATACCTAAGGACCTAATATAATATAATAATTTATTGATACCTACATTTGTTTGCTCAGCACAAATGAATGTGTGGTTGTATTTTCAGTTTAATGTAATCATGATTTAAAACTAATAGTGTCTATAATGTTTCTTTTAACAGTCACGTGACAGATCATAAGGGAGATCAAGACAAGGTGGCAAGTCCGGCTGCAAGCGATTTGGTCCCCCCCAAAAATACTAGTACTTCTACAATTTTGCAGCATTTTGGCTTCAGGCCACATTTGTTTACGTTTAACAGAAACAAAACTTAAAACCGAATGCCTAATTTGCATAAACTATAAAGCGTTGATAAAAACTGCTCGCTCCTTATGAGCTGATGTGATTCAGCTTCTGTAGAACTAAATGACATGACTCAGGGGAATATGTGTGTTCTTTCTGTGACAGAGGATGTGCTGCTGATGGTGAGTCTGTTCTGTGTGTGTATCACATTGGAGATGGTTCATGTGAAACTTTTCACAGATTATACGTCTGAGAGTCGTACACACAGACAGTACATCAGTGCGGCTTCGTAGTTTACCAAAGTCGTACCTAAACATTTTGGTAATATGGTAATACTGTATAACCTGGTAAAATCCTTTTTAGAGAATTTTAACGGTATCAAAACTTGGATACTGCCCAACCCTACTTGAAAACTACCACTGCATGACATCACAAGGTGGTGCAGAGCATTCTGAGCTTTGCAGGTGTTCACAGACTAGGTTACAGAATACATAAACATGCGTGACTGAAATGAAATGCAACATTATAACATGACTAAAAGCTCACAAGAATCAATTTTGTGTAGTACAGGACCTTTAACGAATGATTGTTGTATTTTTGTATATGTAGTGCCATACTATAAAGAATATATTTCATTCCATTTCAAATCTCTCAAAGCTTTGCAGCAGACTGTCGTCGAACAACTGAAGAACTAAAGAGAAACAGATTAGTGCTGAAAAATGATCCTGTTTCCTCGCAGTGAATTGAACTATCTTCAATTAGTCACTGGATGTAGTGTGTTATAATAGCAACGAGTAATAGACATGTTACATTTATTTGACTCAGTTAAATGAGTGTTGATTTGAGTAGAGATTGCTCTTGTGTATAGTTAATAGTTCTGACTCCAGGTAATGTGAGACATAATGAATAATGCAACAGCAGCTGAGTCCAGTCCAGGACTTTATTATGGGTTTGTAGATGAATGGGAGTGCAGCTCGATGAAGGGGATTAGGAAGGGTGGAGTAGGCAGGGATTATAGAGGAGTGATTGTTCAACATTTACACACTAATCCATTTGGGAGATTAAGAACTCCACGATATCAGGCAGCTTCAGCACAAAGAAAATCAGGTGCATTTCTTTGCTTTCCCTTAATTGCTGTATTTTGTATTCTTATTTTAACATAGTAAAACTTTTGTTATTGTAAACAGACTTTATAAATATTTTGTAAGTAGATTTTGTTTAAGAATTTAGCACTGTATCATGTAGAGGCGTAGACCCCATCCCTGGACATACCTGAGTGTCCCAGCGGGCCCCCTCCATGTAGAGTCCGTGCACATAGGCCCCATCTCTGGGGGCTGAGCTGAGGTCCTCACGGCTCTTCTTTGTCACATCACACTGCAGACACATGCTGTCCAGGGGCCACGCGTTCCTAAACACATACATCAGGACTTTGATGCTCTACTTGAGTTTCCTTTTCATTTAAGTTTGAATTTTATTTCCTACTAGGAGGACTCAAATATACACTGAGTAATAATGTGTTTAATGCAGCTTTGTGAACATTTGTTTATATTTTACAAAAATAAAACTTAAAACCACATGACTCATTTGCATAAACTATAAGCGCTGAAAAAAACAGCTGACTCCTTGTGCACTGATGCAGTTCAGCTTCTGTCTGAGTAAAGGACTCAGTGGAAAATATGTGTTCTTTCTGTGACAGAGGATGTGCTGCTGATGGTGAGTCTGGTCTGTGCTTCTATCTTGTTGGAGATGGTTCATGTGAAACTTTTCAGAGTTTATACTTTGTGAGACTCCTGACTATCGTAGCTGTAATGCCCTGACAATTCATCAACCAGTGTGACTTCATAGTTTATCCAAGTCGTACTAAAATATTTTGACAGATTTTTGAGCTCTGTGTACCACATAAAAATCAATTTGGGGTCAGTAAACACAACCAGAATTAATACACAAGGTGCACCGGATTATAAGGCGCATTGTTGATTTTTGAGAACATTAAAGGATTTTCAGTGTGCTTTATACTGTAGTCTGAAAAATACAGTATGTGGTCTTTTTCATAGTTCCTATAGAAACAAACATGGATTCATAGAACCATAGTTACAATACATATATACCTTTCAGTTTCAGGCAAAACCATTCTAAAACAGTTCAGGAAAAGTCAAACTGTGTGCTTGTTTGAGTGAAAATCTCGTTACTACACTAGTTTTAATACTGATTAGTATCTGAGACACTTGAGTGAGAACAGGCTCCAGAAAATAACAACACCTTCCTATACTTTACTGTTGGTGACCTTTTATAGAATTACTAGTATATGATTTCCGATCATACAGACTTGCACTGACCCCTCAGAGCTGTAGGATTTATATAGCTACAGTATTTATGTACAAATGGAAAAGCATGTGAGCTCTTACTTTCGTGCCGAGGCCTGCATGATGGCTGTGAGGAAGGACTGTGGGTTGAAGAACCCAGAGAGCCAGACTGCGGGGGGCAGGCTGAAATCTGCTGCCCAGGCCTCCAGCTCTCTGACCCGCAGCAGCAGGTCAGTGAACCAGAGCGTGAGGCCACACGCAGAGGGGTACGCCCGCTTCACCCAGCCCTCTGGAACCACGTCCAAGAACAGCGACGACTGAAGGCTCTCCATCTCAGCGCTCATGGACAGCTCCCCCTGTGGACCACAGGGTTACATGTAAGTGTCAGAAAATCATATCAGGCCACAAATGTCACAAGACCAAAAAAAAAAAGTTACAGATAAGATACTGTGGAACATTCAAGGAAAAGCAATAACAATGGGATCTTCAAAGCTGCAACATATACACACCTATAACAAAACAATGAAATTAGCCTCAATAAATCATGATAAAACACTTAATTACCATACCATACAAACTTTATTTACAAAGCACTTTAAAAATTTCACATTTGGCCAAAGTGCTGTACACAAACTCAGGACACACAAGGACACCACAGTACAACACAAATGCAATATAACCACTATAAAAAAAACACTGAAAATAATAAGATACTCAACAACAAGAAATGTACATGTCACTTGTTAAAATTTTTAGGAGTGATTTAAAAACAGATACAGACTCTCTAATGGAATCTAGTTCCAGAGCCGTGGGGCACATGGGCCCCATGAAATTCAAGTTTAGTCTTTGGGATGGTGAGATGGAGCGGCTCTGCTGACCTGAGAGTGTGAGAGGGGGCGTAAGGGTGACCTAAGAGTGTGATAGGGGGCGTAAGAGTGACCTGAGAGTGTGAGAGGGGGTGTAAGGGTGACCTAAGAGTGTGAGATGGGCATAAGGGTGACCTGAGAGTGTGAGAGGGGGCGTAAGGGTGACCTAAGAGTGTGATAGGGGGCGTAAGAGTGACCTGAGAGTGTGAGAGGGGGTGTAAGGGTGACCTGAGAGTGTGAGACGGATGTAAGAGTGACCTGAGAGTGTGAGAGGGGGTGTAAGGGTGACCTGACAGTGTGAGAGGGGGTAAGAGTGACCTGAGAGTGTGAGAGGGGTGTAAGGGTGACCTGAAGAGTGTGAGAGGGGGTGTAAGAGTGACCTGAGAGTGTGAGAGGGGGTGTAAGGGTGACCTGACAGTGTGAGAGGGGTGTAAGAGTGACCTGAGAGTGTGAGAGGGTGTAAGGGTGACCTGAGAGTGTGAGAGGGGGTGTAAGGGTGACCTGAAAGTGTGAGAGGGGGTGTAAGGGTGACCTGACAGTGTGAGAGGGGGTGTAAGAGTGACCTGAGAGTGTGAGAGGGGGTGTAAGGGTGACCTGACAGTGTGAGAGGGGGTGTAAGAGTGACCTGAGAGTGTGAGAGGGGGTGTAAGGGTGACCTGACAGTGTGAGAGGGGGTGTAAGGGTGACCTGACAGTGTGAGAGGGGGTGTAAGGGTGACCTGAGAGTGTGAGAGGGGTGTAAGGGTGACCTGACAGTGTGAGAGGGGGTGTAAGGGTGACCTGAGAGTGTGAGAGGGGGTGTAAGGGTGACCTGACAGTGTGAGAGGGGGTGTAAGGGTGACGTGAGAGTGCGAGACAGGGTTTAGAGGTGACCTGACAGTATGAGAGAGGTTGTAAGGGTGGATTAGATCAGAGAGGCAGGAGGGCCATGCAAACACTTACAAGTAAATAAAATAATTTTAAAACTGATTCTAAAAGACACTGGGAGCCAGGCTTAATACATATTTAATAAAGAGGGAGTCTTACACACCATTTACTTTTTGGAGCTTCTTATCTTGCATCGTTGTACGTCTCCAAACCCTCCTTATGTTTAGTGTAACAGAAGCAGTGAATCAGAATATGTTTGATTGCCATTATCACTGAGGACTAAGAACTTGCTCCCAAGCCTGCATCAACCATCATCCTGTATGTTCTTTTCACACACAAAACACACAACAATACACTACAACTTGTACACTAATTGTGTTGTAATAGTGCTCTGAAGGGGGAGTGATTTAGCTCAGGAAAAAAGTGAGGGGAGGCTCAGAGTATCAAAAAACAAAAGTGAAACCAATTAAACATTTAAATACTAAGTAATTAAATAGTTTTCGGTGAATAAATCATTTTCAAAACAGTAAAGGGTAACATGGTGATCTAATATGTGATGTGGTGGCATACGCTGGCTAAATCGTCAAGGTGTGACAGGGCCTTCATATCATGGTCCCACCAAATGAAAATATGTTTTTGTCTTTTATCTGTCCATGGATGTTCAAAGCATTAGTTAGATGTGTTTCAGTTGCATCAGTTAGCTGTTTGTTAATTAGTTACTAAGCCTGAGTCATTCCAGTTCATTGTGATGTTTATGTTTGTGTTGATGCTTTAATAAGGCTGTGAAATGTTGTTATTATAAAGTTTGACCAAAGTTCCATAGTTTGTCCGGTGTGTTCTCTTCTAGAATAAGTACAATAGCATTTGCATATGTAGTAGAATACAGACTATAGCTCCTCTCCTAACGGCTCCTCTGGCTCTTATCTATAAGGCTGCAGTGCTCTCTCTAATACTCACCTGTGTAATGGCCTAGTCTGGGGGGAGCAGATAGCTGTGGGGTGTGGGGGGGGGGAGCGGCTCTAGGACTGGTTTGGGGGCCTCAGCTTAAAGTGCATATGGCAGGATTTCATGTTTTTCTAATTATGACTTGGTTTGGTGGGAAAGAACCTGTGCTGAATATGTATCATAGCTTTACAGTTACAAATTAAACCGATGTATGACATTTTAAACATTCATTTAACAAAGGAAACATCGACATATATTGTGTATTGTGCTAATTATTATGTAATTTCAACAGGTTTTGGCACTTATCAAAAGAACTGTATGTAAGATCCATAAACATGAGCTGTCTGTGTCTCCAGATATGATGTAAACACTGAATATTCAAATCAAATACAGCTTTTACTGATCATTGGAATGCTGATGTGTTCTTTGCTGTATAATTTTGTGTTTTTCTCAAGATGATTATTCAATTAGAAAGCAGAATGAGTCTCGCATTTGGTTTGACAGTTTCAACGCTGAAATCCAGTTGGTTTAAGTCTTCCAGACTGACGGTATCATACATGGTAATATTTTTTATATAACTATACATAACTTTCCAACCATAAAAGATAGAAACTTACTTTTTACCCCATGAAAAGCTGACAGCTGCATCTTTCCAAGCATATACCAGCATTATCCTACATCACAGGGTGCGTGATGATATAGGAAAAAAAGGGTGTCCAATAGGAGCTTTGTTTTCAGCCAAACTCATGCGCTCCGTCCATTTTGATTGGGCCAAACTTTGCCAAAGAGTGTAGTGAGTCAAAATGGTCGATGCTCTGAGTGTCTGTGTTTGTAATGATTGAAAAAGTCGCTCTAAGTGCAGTTATTCTCAAATAAATGGAAAATTACACATCTTGGTCTGTGTAAGCAGACCGTGCTATTTTTATTTTCAGGTTTATTTGAGTCCAAATGTCCAAATCCAAATGTAATAAAGCCCATGGAAATGCAGGAAGTGATGTGGCTCTGTGTCCTGGACCTGACACCAGCTGTTTCCATGACTGACACCAGGAAAGTCCAGGAAACATTGCACTTTTTTGTTTGGTTGTTTGTTTTGTGGCATTAAGGTGATTTTGAGTTACTTACAGACTTTTTTTTTTATGCCCAAAAAGTTGTTTATACATGTTTCCTGTGTGTTTTGTATGAATTTCTGTGAATTTTATGCTCTGTTTTTTGTTTGTTTGTTTGGTTGTTTTTTTTTCATTTGTATTTTTGGTCTTATAGATTTTATTACAGCCTTATGACACAACTACAGCAGCAGATTGTGAAATAACACTTCATTACGGGGTAAAAGGAGGAGTTTTAATAGGAAAATAACTAAAATACTAATTGCCCTTAGGCCTTGACTCGCTCTGATCCGAATGTACCTAAACCCTGGCAAGGTAACAGTCATGGAATTATCTGTACGTATGTCATATCTGCTGCTCATACCCAACCAGGAATTAGGCCTAAAATCATATACTAAATATCCTAAATGATATGAAGTAAAATTCTAATTAAAAGATGATGTTAATGAGTAATCTAACGTGTCCCATGCGCTTTAAACACACCTGATCTCAGATGTGGAGCAGGATGTGTCAGGATGATGGAGGAGACCTTTTAAGCGTAACAAGTTGGACTGCATACACACGCATACGAGCGCCGGATCAGATGAGACTGTGCTGAGATAACACCGCCGCTGTCAGGAAGACTTATGCCCCCGAGTCCGTTTGTCCTTCACAGGCTACCGTACACTCCCCACATGTAACCGCCATCACTGTTCTTTATGAGGGCGATAACTGCGCACATTTATCCAAGCACGCCTTCTCCCTGAACCCTCAGCTCTGTTAGGTAGCCCGTGTCACCAAGGCTAACACCCCGGTACTCCCTATTTATTTGTCGCCGTGGCTACAGATGGCGTAGTGTTAAGATCACAGGGAGATTTATATGAGCGTGTGCAGATGGAAGGCTCACCGTGCTCTCCGCCCACTGACACACTATAGATGTCTTGTTCATTCAGGCGGTGGCAGGTTTTACATAGTGTACGGCACACACGAAGATACTGCTGATACTAAAAGTGCTGAAGCTACAGAAGAGACCTGTGTGAAGGTGGCCCTCATCAAACGCAGTGCTGAGCTGCAAAAAGTTTGGTTTGTGCGATTATGGTTCTTAAGATATTAGCAGTTTTATTTTGGGCAGATGACGTCATCCAGCCCCTTAAAATGTTAAACAGCCTCAAAACAGGAAGAAAATTCTACCAGACGTTTGTATTTCATTTGTGCTGTTTTGTGATGTGACTATTTTCATTTGTGTGAGTATTTCTAAAATTATTTCCATTTTTCTAAAATGAATTAATCAGCTGACGGCAGCGGCTTTTGCAAAACTCAACAAAACTAGTGAAGAGAAATGATCGGAGGCTGTGGAAAAAGTCTGTATCAGTCTTAAGTCATTTTCTAATGATTCAAATTTTATAATAATACAGACTTTTCCAAAGCCTCAGATCATTTCTCTTCACTAGTTTTGCAGAGTTTGCCACTATCAGCCGAGTGGAAATTGCGTCATATAATTTCCACAAAAAAGAATAATTAATAATTTTAGAAACAGATCACAGGCTCTAAAATTGTGAGCACAATCACATCAGCTGTTTCTTGTCTACAGTAAAACCTCTCGCTCTGAGACTCTGAGAGCTCTGCACTCCTGGTTTAGATACAACGCAAAACTGTGTTATTATTATTTATGAAATGTAGTGCAAAACTTCAGATATGATTTTTAAAGCATAACAGATTGGAGATAAAGTCCTGTGGAAGTTGAGTCACCGTGGTGAATCTGCAGCTTCATCTTGATCCGTGCGCTGTGTGGATGTAAACACACACACACGAGGAACCAAACTCACAGTTTTTATTTCAAGAACTCCTCAAACTGGATTCACAGTGTGGGTTTGTGGACTGGATGCCATTATTTGTGGAGGTCATATTCTATGGATAAAGTGGATGAGATGCTGCACTTTATATTTAAAACTTTACGAGAGGTGAGGAATAATTTTCTCATTATTTTCACTGTTTCCTGAGTTTGTCTGTTGTGCCTTTGTATGCATCATTCCTCTGTCCCAGACACTCTGTTTTATTGGTTGTTACCGTGGCGTTGCTGATGTTTGGTGGTTATACACACACGCACACACACAAGGAGCGCAATGGCTTCAAAATCGTGTATGAAGACAAAAAGTCAGGTCATGCCTCCCCAAACTTGGGAAAAAGCAGATCATAGCCAAAATCAGGCAAATTCTCCTTTCTTATATGAGGCCTACAACACTGACATCCATATAAATATCCATAGACACTTCTAGAATGTTCAAACATGGTAATGTATACATTATAAATTATAGATTCAAACAAGGACTTTGAAGGTTTTATATCTCAGATAGAAAGTGGCCTTTATATGTTCATTATATATATATATATATATATATATATATATATATATATATATATATATATATATATATATATACATTTGACAACGTATAATAACATTGACAACGTTCAGTCAATGTACCAGTTAAACTGTGCCTGTAATTGTCACTCCACATACACACCTGGAGTTGAAGTGGAAGTGAAGTGGAAGTGAACAGCTCCTTTTACCTTTTGTTTCGCAGAGATTCCAGGGATGAACTGATCCAAAAGCTGCTAGTGAAGGTGTATGTTGTTTAAAAACACAGTGGAGCACATTCTGCATTACTACATGGCATCACAAGCCATGTACACAGCCTAAATATGCAGGATTTGTGTGTTAAAAATTATATGGAAACAACATTAGAACATAGATCTGGCATAAGTCTCTTTAAAATACCAGAATATTATAAGCCCAGTGTGACAGTCCAGTGTGACAGTCCAGTGTGACAGTCCAGTGTGACAGTCCAGTGTGACAGTCCAGTGTGACAGTCCAGTGTGACAGTCCAGTGTGACAGTCCAGTGTGACAGTCCTGTGTGACAGTCCTGTGTGACAGTCCAGTGTGACAGTGTACCTTGAGTCCCAGGCTGAGTTCTCGCAGAGACCTCTTCATCTCTTGGGTGAGCAGGTTCATGCGCTCACACTCCTGTAGCGCCACCACCTGGTAGGGCGTCCTTTCCTCAGCTTTACTCAGGAGCTCGGCCATGTTGAACTCCTCTGGCAGCTTCTCCAAGAGCTCCTCCAGCACCGCTCGCACCTTCAACACACACACACACACGTCAACACAACTGCACACTGACTATTTGTGTTTTTACATACATCATAGATCACCATGCTGCCTTTTATTGTTTTGAAAATGCTGTATTTATTGAAAACAGTGTATTAATGTTTTATTAATGCTTTATAAATTTATGTGTACATTTTATTTGTATCTATTAAGCACGTGCATCCTTTCAGCACTGAAAAATCTCTATTCAACAAAAAAATGACATATTTTCAAAGTGTCTGTGATGTTCTCTTGTTGTATAAACCCTCAGTCCAAAAATACATTCTGTCACTGGACAAAAGTTTTGGAGTGAAGAGCATTCACACGTCCAAGCGGCGTCTTCAGCTCTGGTGGATAGTGAAACGTCTTCCCTCCAAAGCTTTTGTCCAGCTGACAGAATGACATTTTCTTTTGCTGTGTGTGAAATGTTTTTTGTTTTTTTTTTTTTCATATTTTCGTGCTGTGTTTATTTGATTACATTTTTATTTATGTATTATTATTTATTCATTTTTTATTAGTTTCACCAAATGTATTGATTTGTCCAACATATAACTTTGACTCTCCATCGTCTCTGTGTAGTATTTCCACAGTGACAGTGTTTTGACTAGTAGCTCGCTGCACACCTGTTTGTGTCAGATGTAGTTACAAAGTTTGACAGGCTCAGACAGTGTTGTGCTCCACAGACAGCTGCATACATATTCATCGAGAGATGATTTGTGCTCTGACAGCTCTTTGTTTTGGAGATGAGTCTGGAAATCAATGCTGTTATCGGGCTGGCGTTGGTACGATGGAGGCGAGCGTCCGTGTCAAGGTTTTCCCAAGCCTCCGGAGCTGGTGATCAATGAAAGGCTTAGTATCCCAGCGGAGGATATAGACCATCACCCGTATGGATCTGTCCACACATCAGAGCGTCAGAGCAGGAGGGAAGGAGCACACACATCAAACAGAGGCCGGGGGACGGGTGTGGTCCACTAAAAACTACGACATGTCATTAATAACAATCGAATGTAAAAATTCTATTCTGTCAACTGGACAAAAGTTTTGGAGTAAATAAGTTTTGTCATTCATCCAAGCAACTTCTTCAGTTCTGACATGGTTCTGGTCATTCAAAATAATTGCCTCAGATCTGTCTGATGGGAGGAGCTAACCACCAAAACTAACACTGTAGCTGTTTACAGCAAGGAGGATCTGTTATTTGCAGGGTTGAGAAATAACTGAATATGTATCCCAAATACAAATTTTGTACTTATTTTAAGTAACTGTATTCTGGTGCAGACTACAATTACTTTTCTAAAATCAAAGGAATGCATTGTGTTACTTGATCTTGACATTTTTAGGCTAAAATTTAGGCTTCAAACTGCAAAGAATTATTTAAGGAAAATAGGAAACACTGCTCTTGTGGTGATGCATGTGTGGTTTGTGTGGAATATACATTATAAAACAGGTTTGAATGCCGGTATTCAGTATTCTGTAACTAAATATATGTTCAAAGTATTCTCCCCATCACTGGTTATTAGTTGGATCACCATGTGACCTTTAATTATTCTGAAAATGCTATTTTGCAATGTTTTATGAATTTCACTTTTGTTCTTGACGCTCTGACACTCTTTCCTTTCCATGCTAAGTCACCCCCCGTACAAAGCACAATCACAATGCAACTGCTGTGCATCAATGAAACTACTGCACATTGCATCAGGTTTGTGAAGTTGTGTATGGTTTTGTATGATGCTTTTGTATATTTATGGAGTATTGCTGTGTAGGAGCATGGGTGACAAGCCTGGGAGAGATCGCTTGATTACTCAAACATGCATGGGTGACATCTAGAACCTCTTCAGGCATGACTTGGATGAGGGGATGTTATTCCATATGTTATAATATGGCAGACAGTTCACTTTTGTATCTTTATTGCATAGTACAAGTGTCACGGGCACAGTGTGTGGATGTGCCCTGTCCACATGTTTGTGTTTGGACACATTGCTGTGGACAGTCACACAGCAGAAGAGTGGGGTGAGCCCTTTAAACCGGGCTTACTTGTTTCATAAAGCAGGTTTAATACACCTGACCTGGTTACCACGGAAACAGATCCCAGCGGTCTATGGGGGTCTTTGTCAGGGGTGGCTGGATAAACGGACACAATGCAATTACAAAAGCTGCCGTGCTCCCAGCCCCTCTCAATGGAGCAGCTTCTCACTGTAGCGAGCTGCACACATGGTTTATTTATGAACATTGTCTTTAGGTCATTCAGATGTACAGCTCCAAACTGTGAGGAGCTCCAAATACAGTATTAAGATAATGATGAAGGAAAGCTTTGTTAAAGTGCAAAGAAACACTAAGTTTCCTTTAAAGGGCCAGATTACAATATGTTCTAATATTGTTTCCTCATCACAAACAGACCTGCAGTTGTGTTGTGTTTCATTCACACATGTTTAACACACAAACCTGCACATTTAGGCTAAGTTCAAACAGAAACCCTCCACTGTTCCACCTTATGATGTCATGTGATAATACAGGAAGTGCTTCACTGTGTTTTTAAATTCCACACACCTTCACTAGAATCATCTGGATCATTTCAGTCCAGGAATTGCTAATCTCAGTATAACAAAAGGAAAAAGTTAACTTGAAAACTACCATTTCATGACATCACAAGGTGGAGCAGGACATTTTAAACTTTGGAGATGCAGACAGACTAATGATATAGGATTACTCAGACATGAGGGAATGAAACAAAAGACAAATTCAGGTCTGTTTTTTGGGAGGTAACATAGTTTAAAGCCCACAAGAATAAATTTGGCATAATATAGAACCTTTAAAGGATACACACACACTTTTCTATGTTTCCCCTCATTGTTCACTTATTGAGAGATGTATCTTGACTGGCACATACATGTTTGAATAATCCTGCATTATCCTGTATCTGAAGCTTGAGTGATGAGAAAGTTCCTGTTTTCACCTACCCCATCCCCACCCAGTGTCCTGTACTTGTAATTATATATATATATATATATATATAAAAAAGAATCATTCTGAAAAAACATATTGGCTTCAAAAATGTTCCATTGTAATTTTCCGACAGTAAAATCAGCTGTAGGCTTCAGTGAAATGTCACCTTTAAGCAATTTTAGATTAACATGGCTGGTGAGGAGAAAATTCAGTTTGTCAACTGGACAAAAGTTAGTTTGGTTGAAGACAAAACATCAGAACTGAACTGAAGAAGCAGCTTGGATGAGCTGCGAAACATCTTCAACCAAACTAACTTTGTCCAGTCGACAAACTGAATTTTCTGCTCGTCATGGATTCACCCTGGACGACTGAGGGATTCTTCACACATTAACATGGCCGTTCACAATTAAAACAATGAATTGTCTACAACAAAGTAATAAAGTAATATTAACAAGGAAACATTTTACTTCTATGGAATATTTACTGCTAATACATAACCTATGTAGATCATCATGTTACCTTCCATTGCTAAATTTGCCAAAAAAAATTACATATATGTATTAACATGTTTTAAATGTTTCACTGCCATGACTGAGTAAAAGTCACTCCCCCTTCAGAGCACTATCACAACACAGTGCATCCCACTAATGTAACTACTGCACAAATCAGGTTTATCAAGGTTTATTTTTAGGCAAACAACGAAGAGATGAAACTGGTCCAAATCCTGGTCCAGTCAGGTCCGTGACGCGAGGTCTGGGAGCCGAATGCACGAGCTGATTATAAAATTGTCTTAATCTCACTTCCCACTTAAATCTGAAAGTTACACCAGTCCATATTAGCACCAGGACACCAGGTGGACTTACACGCTACGCTAGGTGAGACTTTTACACCGAGAAAAAAGAGGGCAAAGGCGGACAGAGCAGTGAGCGACTGTCCCGGCTCCGGCTCCAGCGGTGCGTGGGTTCTGGTCCCAGCGGCGGGTCTGTCCTCATGCTTTACTGTGGAAAGGTTTAAGCTAACAGCTAGCCGCCATTAGCCAGTGTGTGAATCAGAATAAGAGCCATAGTATCTCACTGCAGCTCATTCCAGCTTAATGCTTCTTTTTTTGTTCTTACTCCCTAAAACTGTTCCTGGGACGTACTTGTACGAACTCTCCATAACTGTACAGCACACAGCTCTGTTGTTGTCATCATTAGCACCTGTAGCAGTGCAGAGTCAGAGCTGAGTGACAGAGCAGCTGAACAACAACAGGTCAAGATGTGTGTAAATGTTTATTCAGACAATCAGTAGATTTCATGTCACTCCGACCCTGCGCCCCAAACACGGATTTTAGGGCTAATGTAAAGTCATGGGCACAAGCAACGTCATGATGTCAGATTTCCATAGAAACTCCATTAAGTCGCTCCGACTCACCGCACTCAAATTCCAAACATATGACTCAAATAAAGTGATATGAGCACATTTAACAACATAAAAATATGTCTATGCAGATACACGTTACATTTTAAACAAAATATTCAACATATAGCCTAATACAAAATAACCACTTTATTTATTTATTTTTTTTTCTTCTTTTTTATCTAGGTCAAGTTAGGGAGTGCGGGGCTCTTGGGCCCCTATTGACCAGCCGCCAGTGCATGTGACCTTTTACTGTTCTGAAAATGCTATTTTTGCCCAAAACAATGTACTAACATGTTTTATGAATTTCACTTTTGTTCTTAACGCTCTGACGCCCTTTCCTTTACCTGGTAAGTCACCCCCCTTCAAAGCACAATCACAATGCAACCGCTGTGCATCCCACCACAAGTCTACAAGCGGCAAAAGATTTATGTTGACAGTATGAAATGTTTAGAGTTTCTTGGAGAGCTCCTTCAGGTATGATTTAGGTTACGTTCAGACTGCAGCCTGAAGTGACCCAAATCAGATTTTTTTGGTCCCTATGCTCCTGTATCTGATCTTTTAATGACAGTCTGAACCATACAGATCAGATTTTTTTTTTTTCAATTGTGACCCAGGCCACTTGGATATGTGCTCCTAAAACCGATACATATCTGATCTTTTGACATGTGACTTCAGTCTGAATGGCCAGGTCACATTCATCCCACCTACACATCAGGCTTGGAGTCTCATCAGTGGAGGGAAAGGTTAGTGAGTTAATTAATATTTGGGGGTTTGCTGTATTCAGGACAAATTAGAAGGGTCTTATCAGTGAGGACACGTAATTAAGTTTAATGCGGCCTCTGCAGTAATGCAGTCGCTGTATCGGACTATGGTCATGAGCTCTGGGTAATGACCAAAAGGACAAGATCAAGTTGTTGAAATTTGTTTCAACCTGGGAGGCTATGTATATTGTAAATAAATGTAAAAAAAATTAAAAAAAATCATTCACATGTTTGAGTGTTTATTATTAGTTTGACTACACCCAAAGCTCAAAATGCTCTGTTCCACCTTGTGATGTCATGGAGTGGGAGTTTTCAAGTCATCTTTTTACCTTCAGTTAAAATATAGTCCATTCCTGGGCAGAAATTATCTAAACGATGGAGCACTTCCTGTATTACAACATGACATCACAGTGCAGCAGAGTGTTTTCTGTGTGAGCAGAACTCAGCCTCTTTGTGCATTAACCCTTGTAAGGTCTTCGTTTTTTTGTTACACAGGGAGTCCTGCTGGGTCTGGTGGACCCATTGCACTTTGGGGCTTTTACATCATCATATTTAAACCTTTTTTTGTAAAAATTCTCAGCAGATGCTTAATTTATCTCATTTGGAAGTAGTATTAACAACTTATTGTTAAATGTGCTCCCTTTACCTTTGTTAAATTACATTTATGAATAAAAAGGCCACTCCTTTTTGTAAAGGTTAGGGTTATTAAAATATAATAAAATGAAGAAATGCATCATATAACAGTCATGACTGGATAATAATCAAACAATGTACAAATGAAAAAAGTTCTCACAATACTATAGTGAACTATTCATTTGAGTTTCATCAGAAATTTAACTTACACAGGTGAGTTTACACAACATCTCTCTGAACAAGACATTAGTTCCACTGAACACAGACATTTTCATGACAGACTATATCACACGAGGGGCAGAGTTTCACTGTGTCTATTGCAGATGTACTTTTTACACTTTGTGAAACACCGAGTGTAAAAAGTGCATGAAAACACAGAAAAACATGGAAAACACTGACAAGGATAAAAATCTCAAAGTAGGCATCTAAATTAGTTTCATCAAAAACCTTCCTCCCTTCCTCACTCCTTCCTTCTATATCGGTGCAGTCATGTTCTTGATCTGGGGTGGCATGAAAATGCCAAAAGAAGACCTGATGTCATCTACATGTGTGACTGCCGAGCGTGTCGGCCCTGGCGCCTTCAGTATCATGTTGGCAGCCGTGTGAAGCCAGGTGTCTTGAAGTGGAACACCATTGAATTTTTCCATCTTTTCTCAATCATACATTGTTCCCTCCTATGTCTCGCTGCTCACCAGCTCACCTCTCATAAGTTGGTTCCTATGGCTGAGGTCTGCTTGTGTTTTGCTGGCTGCTCCTGGTTCTGTTGGCTGATCTTCACCCTCCTGTCCCTTTCTCTTCAAACTCACTCTCTGACCCTGAATTTTCACAAATTTGATCTTCATTCTCAGAGACATCTTCCTCAGCTGCACCATCAAAACCCTCTGCCTCTTCTAGAATCAGTTCCATCACAGTCTGAACTGAGAACTTCTTCACCATCATGATCAGTTGTGATTGAGATTCTCACTGACAGATGTTTATGGGGACCACAAGATTCATTCATTTATTCATTCAGACAGAGGGTGAAATGTGGGTGCAGATAGTGTTGGTGCACACACAACACACACACAACACACACACACACACAACACACACACACCACATACAAAACACACACACACAGACCACATACAAAACACACCCAATGCACACACCACACACCACATACAAAACACACACACACACCACACACCACATACAAAACACACACAACACACACCACATACAAAACACACACACACACAACACACACCACATACAAAACACACACACAACACACACCACATACAAAACAAACACACACACAACACACACCACATACAAAACACATACAAAACACACAAAACACATTCAGTTCATTTTTTTTCTGATTCATGTTCCTCACTCAAAATGAGCCAAGGCCAAATAATCTCAGGCTGAAAAAAATTATTCTTTGTATAATTTTTCTGAAGTTAAAAACTGAAAACGGGTCCCACAGACCCGAAGACCTTACAAGGGTTAAAGTTCAGACTGAAGATCACATACAAGTCATATTTAATTGGAAATATGAACGACCTCACAAAAAAATCTGATTTCATTAAAAAAATCCAAATGGAGCCTTAGTATGTCTAATTTTTGTGTCTGTGAAAATACCAGATATTGAGCACTATTTCGTGTTTTGTCCTAATTCTGTTCACTTTAAACTACAAATCAGATGTTGCGTCCAGACAGTTGCTCTTCAAGTTACTCTTACTTGAGTAATAGTTTTCCAAAATACTTTTTCACTCTTGTTGGACTACTACATTGTACTTGAACTTGACAAACATTATTCGGAGGTGATGTTAGTCTTACCTGAGTACAGTTTTTGGCTGCTCTACCACCTCTGTGTATTGTGCAAACGTGCCACTGTGTTTTGTTTACATGGTAGTGATAGTGTCTCTCTATCAGCATAGAACAGAAACAGGAGCTGCTTCATGAATAAATAATGTGTGCTTATTCACAGCCGAGCAGGTACATGGTGTGTAATGGACACTATGGGGCAGGAGTCTCAGCTCAATACTACAGCTGTGGATAACTGGAAACTATTGACAGCCTATTCTGGTTACTGTGGTCACACGGGGACTACAGAGGCACACCCTTTGCACATGTGCAGCGTGGTGTACCCCCACCCCCTCCTCCTCCTCCACACCGTCCAAATGAGGGACAAAGGGTAAGGCCACTCGGAATAATAATGAACTGAATAATGAATGATACACAAACGGCCTTCCTTACTAATACTAAATGAATACACAAACATGCATGCAAATGAATGGTGAGGCCAATCTGCATGTGTAACTTTTGGGTTGGGGGTCGTCACCTGATTGTTTCTATGGATACATCATTATTCTGCCGGGAATGTTCCACAGTATAACATTAAACAGCTGTACTTTGCATTTATTCAATTTAAGTTATGGTTTAATAGCACAGAAATTCCTAGAAAAACAGATATTCTGACTGTGAGCGGGGTCGCCTCTCCACAGATCTGACCTGTAACTTGGTCATATTTGGTCTCCATGAAGATAGACATGTTTAAGGTCACACTGGAACATTCCAAACAAAACAGGAGTGTGCCTATGTTCCCTCAGCTCTATGTTCTCAGAGCTCTGTGTTCTTTTAGCTTTATGTTCCCTCAGCTTTTTGTTCCGACAGCCTTATGTTCCCTCATCTCTATGTTCTCACAGCTCTATGTTCTCACAGCTCTATGTTCTCACAGCTCTATGTTCCCTCAGCTCTGTGTTCCCTCAGTTCTATGTTCTCCCAGTTCTATGTTCTCACAGGTCTATGTTCCCATAGCCTTATGTTTCCTCATCTCTATGCTCTCACAGCTCTTTGTTCTCACAGCTCTATGTTCTCACAGCTCTATGTTCCCTCATCTTTATGTTCCCACAGCTCTATGGTCCCATACCTCTATATTCCCTCAGCTCTATGTTCTCCCAGCTCTATGTTCCCTCAGCTCTATGTTCTCCCAACTCTATGTTCCCTCAGCTCTATGTTCCCTCAGCTCTATGTTCCCTCAGCTCTATGTTCTGTCAGTACTATGTTCCCTAATCTCTATGTTCCCTCAGCTCTATGTTCCTCATTTCCTTTATCATCAATCTGCATCAGATTTGATCCCAATTTCTCCTAATTTGGTTTTCAATTACACCCAACCTATAATCAAACACCATGGACCAGAGGGTCTTGCAGGAGGATAGAGTTTAAATTACAGGTAAATGTAGGAATACAATACTTGGATGAAGGTTAGAGGTTAGGGGTTGGGGGTTTGAAGTCATGGTACATAGGTTGAAATGACTCTGAATCATTCCTTTAAATGCAGTATATATGTATAAACAAAAACAAAAAAAAAATACTAAACTAGGACTTGACTTAGAGTTTCATTTTGAAAAAAAAAGAAATAAAATAAAATCTTAGAAGTAAGAAAATTCATAGAAATGAGGGATCATAGGGCTGACCCCAAAAAAGCAATAACATCTCCATGAAGAAAAGCATGTGATGGATCCTCCACTAGAAAAGTCACACAAACACAATGCACGTCTATGTTCTCCTCACACTCACATGGAAAAGAGCAGGTTTAGTGTTAGTACATGTTCACCACAAACACACACGTTCAGAAATCTCACTGAGAGTGTGTTAGCTGTTAGCTCGGATGACACTTTTACACATTAATTATAATCTAAAATAAGACAGAAAATTTACACACTCAACAATGATTTGAAATGAGCCTCTGGTCTCATGTAAATGTGGGCAGTGATTAGTGTCAGACCAAGTCCCCTGGATTATTCTTAATTGGTGATTTTTTGGAAAATATTCAGGGCACTGCTCTGGTGTTCCAGACACTCCCAGACGAGTCCAGTTGTTAAGTGGATGATAGCATTAGCATTGAACTCTGCATCTAATATGATCTAGGGCTTTTAAAGTAAGGTGACCAGACATGCCTATTTACCCAGGACAGTCCCAGTTTTGAGCCCTGTGTCCTCTGTCCTAGCAGATTTATTCAAAACCACTGATTTGTCCCAGTTGTGTACAGAAAATGTCCCAGGTGTCCCTATTTTTGACCAATCTGATCCTGCCAACAGTAAAGAGAGACATAAACTGTCATTTGTTGGGGTAAAATATAGAAAAGCTGCTAAAAAATGACCAAAACACAGGAATTGTGATTATACTGACTCACATGTTAGTCATGAATAAGCCGAGAGCAGAACAATTTTCCTTAATTACACACTCGTTTCACAATTTTATTATTAGCAGGCACCACAAACCGGGGGTGTCCCAGTTTTTGATTTTGAAATTCTTAGTCACCCTATACAAAACCATCCCAACCTGGCTGTGTCCCAGTTTTGAAGTCTGAAAATCTGGTCACCCTGTTTAAAAGACAAAATCACTTTACAATTTAGTGCATTATTCATTTATTACTATTACTGTGGTATACTCCTACTGCCGCCAGCCCCGCCCACCACCAACACTCACTCACACCACATTCACATTTATGATGTAGAGATTATTATTGATACATTTGTTTTATTAAAGGGCCTATTTTACACTATTTTCTCATCTATGGGCCCAGTCAAACAGAAGTAAACATCAAGGCCAAAAATGAAAGTTAATGCATCTGATATAAAAATGTATTGAACAGATACATATGTACTCTAGTTTATGAAACGGTTGACCTTTTTTCTGTTCCATTTTTGGTTCTAAAGTTCCATACGTTTTAAACAGACCATGTATGAAACATGGAACAAAAATTATTTCCCAAATTTCAAAGACCTGCAAATCATGTAAATAAATGGATGTATTTCATCATATCTTGTGTTATTCCATCTTTGAACTGTTGATGAAGGTACGTGATTTTTCCAAAAAAATTTATTTAAAATAATAAAAATTTCTTGGAAGGACTGACATATTTTATAGAAATAGTTTCCTCTCATTTTGAAGTAATATTAAAGTATTCGGAAGAATAAACTTGTTTGTACAATTTTCCCTCCGTTCGTTACTTTTCCCTCCGTTACCATGACCTTTCTTAATAAAAAAATCTCATTACTCAAAAAGTAAGAGGTTTTTCGACCTAATCTAAGCAAATATTCAAACCAGTTTGTTAAGGATATGTAAGTGAGAACCAAGAGTTATCACTGTTTGTATTTATTGCCCAAAAAGTGCTGCATATTTCATTCCCTCCGTTACCGACATGAGTTTTTTAATATTTTGTCAACAAGTTGAAAGAATATCACAGGATTAACTTTACCCTGTTGGAGTGTAACTCTTTCCTACATTCTGATACTTTACTTATTTCAATAGTCCCTCTAGTTTCTGAATAAGAGACATTTGAATGTAAAAAATCTGCCCCTGTTTCCCTCCGTTACCACTTGAACGGACCCCTATGTTAAACCGTAAATTCCGGTCTATAAGCCACTACTTTCTTCTCACACTCTGAACTCTGCAGCTAATAAAACAAAGTGGCAAATATATGGACGGATTCTTTGTTTGGCACATTGTCCATTCATATTTACACTCTATGGTTTGGCAACACAGCAGATACTTACAGTCTGAGAGCAGAAAACCCCGCTGTCTGTGCGAGTATCACATGGACCTAAGATTCACATGAAGTTGCTACACGAGCTCATGATATTGTCAGCGACTCAAAAACTTTATCGCCGTGTGATAAAATAAGGTCTGATGTTAAATGAACATTAGTGAGGGGGATATGTCGAGACGAGAAGAAACGTCTCAAACTCAAACCCGAGAGAGTCTGAAATCTGCTGAAATCCTCCAAGACTCAGGACAAAGACTCTTTCTGCAGGAAACATGTACAGTAGAGCGCGGGGAGAGATGGGGCTGATGCATCGAGGGAGATGTTGTTTGACTGTGTTTTGAACAGTTATTTTGCGCTTCACACACACACCCTCCTCATGCAAAACACACAAAGAAATGCAGATGATGCAGCTTTTAAGTTAAGGGCAACTGAGGCGGCTGTCGAAGAAGTAAACAGAGCTGCTGCACGTGAACTCGACATCACGAATCAGTGGTGAGACGACAGCAAGGCAAACTGACTCAATGCAAAAGACGACAAACGCTTTGAGGTGATAAAAAGCAGACGGCCCTTAATAACGTTCTTGAAGATGTGGACACCTGCAATTTTAAAATGTAGTTGATGCGGCTTTTATTCAGGTGCGCTCAATAGTCCAGAAAATACGGTAATATTTCCTCATCACAAACAGATCTTGAGTTGTGGTTTGTTTCATTCAAACGTTTAACACACAGGTTCTTCTCACACACATGTGGTAATGATGTCATGTGGTGATACAGGAAGTGCTCCACTGTGTCTTTAAACTCCATACACCTTCTCTAGAATCTTTTCGATGATTTCAGCTCTGTGTGAATGAATCAAAACACAACTCCAGTCATGTTTTGATGAGATAATAATATTATAACATGGCTCTGTGTAATGTCAGACCTTTAGTGCACTATACTCTAGACTTATTGATTAAAAAACTATGTTTGTGAACTGTGGCAAACTGCAGTACATAAAAGTTTTTTTTTTCATTAACAGGTCAGAATATGAAGACAAAACGCTATACTCTGAACTGTTCTCATCCCAGCGCCCTGAAGAAGCAATAAAACCGCAGAGATGTTATCTTTCCAGCGCTGCGTCGGCTTCTATAGTTTAAACTGTGATTAGGTTTAGCACAATATCTGCACATAATATGAGATCTACCTGCCCCCATCTCTATGCAACATTACAGAGTGATTGAAACGTGATGGAGCTCCCTCCCCCATCAGTCCTGGAGCAGGTGGAGATCAGATTAGGTTTTCTTCTGACATGTATTAGAATGGTGATTTGATTTGAAACACTGTTTAAAGATTCTGTTGTGCACATTTTAAACATGCCCAGAAGGGTCATTGTTTGACAGATGCCCGAAATGTGAAGAGCTAAACGACTGCAAGAATTCCATACATTTCACAACAGAGGTCTAAACTACATGGTAAGCAGCT
>NW_026571047.1:898862-995789 GCF_026225935.1 Boleophthalmus pectinirostris
TTTACTCAAGTATAGTGTTACTTTAATACAAATATTAGTCAAATAGGAGTAAAGGTATACAGCTAGAGAAGTTCTCAGAGTGCAGTGTTGTGACTGATCTGTGCTCCTGAACAGAGGCAGCAGACACACACAATCACACACACACATTGTGCTGTCAATACAAGGAGAGAGGAGGTTACAAAGGTGCTCATATGGACAATGTTTTTCAAATCAATATTTTTGAGCTGCCACCCGGAAGCCATTTTCAATCTGACCAAGCGCCATGGATCAATCTCCCATGAAGCACTGCTGTATGAAAGAGGGATTACACCACTGCTCTAATACGAAGCCTTTCTCCTCTCTGACCGCGGGCTCAAAGTGAGAGGACCAACCAGCCATATTTACTGTGCATCAATAATTTTTAAGCATTCGAAATTGAAAGTTTTCCCCACAAAACCGCACAGTGTGTAGGTCAAAGTCAGGGCGTGCTGGCTGTGGTCGGATGGCAGCGTCGTGAGTAAACAGTTTTTATGTGGCGCTGGTGATTTATGCGTTTAAAATGTGACACAGGTATAGAGCGGCTCTCACAGCAGCACTGAAGCACAAAGCACTGCTCACAAATGTCCGCCCAGTGAGATCACTTTGACTCTGACAGGAGCAGAGCGAGTGCAGCACCTGTCGTGCTCCTGCCCCTCCCACACCCGCCCAGTGCCAGAGCAGAGCGGGGGATTATGGGACCTCTGTGTGCTGGAAGCTGAGGTACTTCATCTTTTTAGTGTGGCCAGAGCATTCAAGCTTGCAACACTGAGTGAGTTTCCAGGCACATCAGTATCCCAGTTATTAACCATGTTCCGGTTAGGGCAGTATTCAGGATCTGCTGTTTCCATGTGCTGAGAAATCAGGACACTCATATCACTGTGTACATAATCAAATGTAGTATCCTGGTTTCTTGACATACTGTATTTTATAGACTATAAGACACCGGATTATGAAGCACAACATCAGTAATGTTGAATTCTCTCATCTATTTTCATAAGGTGCACTGGATTATAAGGAGCATTAAGAGAAACACTTGACGACACTTGAGACTGATCCTTAGCCCAGGAGTTCACGATCCATTGGCAGATCGTGGCATAACTCGCCCGGTGTTGCCTCCCTTGGTGAATGTGGATTACGAATGTGAATGTGGGTGGATCATTTAAATCTTGATTTTTATTTTACCTGGTCCCTGAAGGGTTGACCAGGTTTTGTACTCACCCTGTGTGTGTGTCTGCCATTTATGGACCATTTGGTTGGCAGTTTGGTGAGGATCTGAGATCATTTAAGGTCACGCGGGTCAATTGAAAGGTCACAGCAATTTCTGAACCAGCTGCAGCCTAAAATATTCACCCAATCACACAAGTTGGCACACACATAACCGGGGCACACTGGATGGTACAGGTTGAAAGGTCACTTGAAGGCCAAGGTAACCAAGGTCAAATATGTGTTTTTGGTTGTAACTCTGGGAAGGATGGAGCTCGAGGAACGGGAGTGTCTCAAAATCTCAGAAAAATTATTATCTATTTATAATTCTATGCATTTGTATAGTCAGATATTCATAGATGATCACTAATTATAACAGTTCCTTTCTCTTTCAGTGTAGCTGTTAAAATTCTAATTGGAAGGAAAATAATTTCCATTTGTTGTTTTTCTGGTGATACACAACACACTGATCTACAGTCACACAACTAACACACACACAACTCATGAACAATGACATTTTGGTTCCACACAAGTAAACACAGACATTCTCATGTGTGACCAACATCACACTAATGTTCATGGGCCTGTACACATACACACATTGTATTGTGGATATAATGATCATGTCATATGGGCTGAGCTCCTCATAAACTGCTTCTGTGGTGATGAACTGACCCACCGACGCCTCATGGGACCAGGTTGATATTTCTGATTGAGCTTGTTTCTTTCTATTTCTCTATTTTTATTTTTTATTAAATTGTAATACGGGTTATTTATTATTGTGTCCAAGTGAAATATATCTGAAAAATGTAATTGTGATTTTTGAAGGTTCAAACTTAATTTCTTTTTTTATAGTTAAAGTTAGAACATCATTATAAATGTATGTAAATAACAGAATTAACAGAAGATCTGAATGCCCTTTACTACAACATAGATAGAACTGAAACAGTTAAAATTCTTTAAACTACAATAAAAATACAAACCAAAAGCAAAACTCAGGTCCCCATGAAGTAAATCCTTTAATATCAGAACCTCATTCAAAGTTCAGATTTGGGTTAAAATAGTTTAAGATTAAGATGTAGGTGAAGGTTCTAGTTAATAGTGATTCTGGTTAATAGTGATTATGTTTAATAGTGATTATGGTTAAGGTTAGGATCAGTCCCCAGAAAATGAACTGAACTCAGTGTAATGTCCCCGAAAAGCATGGGATATGTGGATGTGTGTGTGTCTCACCTTGTCCTCCCTGGTGGCCCCGCCCCCCTCGGCCCCGCCCCCGTCCCGTGGCTGCAGCTCCAGGAGGGTCCGGAACAGTTTGTCGGAGCTCTGGGTGAGGAAGCCCAGCTCTGCGTTGGGGTGGAGGCCGTAGAGGTGAGGAGACTCCGGGGGGAGGGCCTCGTCTATGTACTGAAACACAACACAAATATCACCATCACGGACTCATACTGATGCACGTGCACGTGATGTCATCAGTATTCTCTGGTGGGAAAGTAACTGAAAGTACTACTACTAATAATATAATAATACATTTTATTTACAGTATATAACCCTTTTCAGGACACTCAAAGACAAACACATATTACAAGAGTCAAAAGAGTAATGAGCAAATAATGCAGGAAAGATAAAAACTGTGAATCATGTTGTGTAGACAGATGGGTCTGGAGATTTGACTCTTCTGTTAGAAGCTCTGTTATTCAAGTTAACGTCTATTCATACTTCATAAGAACATAAGAACTTTGTTCTTGTTCTTGACGTGATAAGAACAAGAACAAAGTTCGTTTGGGCTCTGACATTTCATACTTCAAAAGATGTTCTGCTGCCGAACTGCCCCGCCCCCTCACAAAAATACCTCCTTTCTTGTCCTTCTTTCCCTCATCGTGGACTTCAACAAGCACAACGTCCTCCACTACTGCACTGAGTCTAATGAGAAGTATCTTACAGTTTTTTCATCACAACAGTAGCCGATGTAAATAAAGTAACTGTACATGAGTGAAATGACTGCTGTTAAATTAAGAGCTGCTCTGAACCTGATCTCTTCTTGTCATACTTCATACTTCTTATTAAGTATGAATAGACCTTTACACTTTAATCTGATCTTTATTTTAACACAGTCTAACCTGAAAGAGCTCATTTGATCACAGGCTCCTGAAAATGTGTCTTTTGTATTTTGTCTTGAGTTTTCAGACTGTGTTCAAATTGGTTGTGTTTGCTAATGTGTGTATTGTGTCACCATGGTAACTGATAAACATTCTACCAATAGAGATTCATGTAGAACATCCCCAGCATGACATCACTGAAAAGTATCAAATGACATTATGATTGTGTTTTATGAAGAAGGGAGAAGGCGATCTGCTGTGAAATGACTTTTCTAATCGAGAGTTGGACTGATTTTGATTGGACCAAAGAAAAACCTGCACACATTGGCATGAAGAAAAAAGCAGAATGATGGGAGAAAAGTATATTGATACTTTGCAGCTGATGTTATCAACAATCAATATCTCCTGAGGGTGTGATACAAACTGTAGGCACTGCTCTGTCTGAGGCTTTATTTAGATTCTAATCTGAGTTTATTTGAACACAATCTGACCAGAGAGAACAGACTTTGTTGGAACTTATTTTTACTGTTGAACACGCTCCTCTCAAATATCATCACAGTGAGTCACTCTCATTATTTTGTAGAAAATCAAACTCCTAACCAGGACCGTGGCTGCTTGTATTGATCACAGGCTCTTGAAAACATGCTCTTTAAATCCATTTTGTTTTGTTTTTTTCTTGAGTTTTGATGAATCAGCCTAATTATTCATCATCCACAACTTCCAGAAACCAGAACAGATTTGGCCAATCAAATTTGGACAATAAAAGTCTGTATAATTAGACTCTCTGGGTAAGATACATTTTGCTCAAATACATAAAAAAAAAGTCAAGTACAGACTCTTTAAAAGAAATGGGATAGAACTTTTCTGTCCATCCCAGGCTGTGTCCCTATTTATTCTAAACGCGTCACTCCTGGAAGGCTCTACACTTCAATCCTGCCCTAACTCCTCCCAGTGCAGTGCTGACAAAGTATTTGAGTACACTAAACTCACTGCTAATGACCAGCATACACAGAGGAGGCCAGCCCTGCCCATCTGCTACTGCGCAACTAACATCAATATGCTTTTAAGTGCGTACACATGAAAGACGCCACGCTCGTGTGAAATAAAAGCTCTTCTAATCACAGCCTGCGTGGGGACCTGAGCTGGAGGAGAGATGTGCCTGTAATACACGCCGCAGTTTGATCTGTTATACCTGCTTTGGTTTCAAACTCCAGACAAAGTGCTGAGGCGGAGATTCCACTTGTTTATACGATATTGCAAATGTACAAAGTTTGGTCCATATGGAGGACTGTGAGATAAGACCAAAAGAAGGTACGCACAAGGTGAGTGTCTCCTCTCATCTTAAATCAAGCGAGTTCTGCTGACGAATACTTATGCAACACCTTTTCAACTCCAACCGCTCACTCAGAGGGCACATTTAGAATGAGTTTTGTACAATATTTTTTTAAATCTAAATACAAATGACTTTCCGGTGCACTCTGAAACAAAGCAAGAGACATGCTGCCCGTTTTGTCTCTTGGTTTGACTGGAATGTTTCATAGTGTGGCATTAAATATACATATCTCCTTGGAGGCAGGCAGATAGATAACTATGCTGTGGAACTTTCCTGGCTTAACCACAATGAAAAAATACTAGGTCACATTTTTATACAGCACTTTTTGTCTTTCAAGGCATTCAAAGACTCAAAGAATCAAGAAACCACTCACCTACCCATTCATACACCAGTGTACACAGTAGGGCCCAACTGATATGGATTTTTTTTTTTTGTGGACAATGTGATACTGATAAAATGGGAACTAGAGGTGCTGATATAAAACCAGATATATTTAGCAATGTAAAAATTCACTATAAATCTTCAGTTGATTATAAAACTTAGCTCAGGCTCTACTGGATTTTAAATTGGGTTTGTTTAGGCGACATTTATTGTTATTTTAGCTCTTTACGTCACATTTAAAGACAGTAGGTCGACCTAATGACATTTTTGCATGATATTCTAGCCAATGAAGGAAGTAAAAACTACCGCTATCAGCCTTCAGCAGTAAATGTGGTGTGGTAATTAATTATGCTTTAATTATCATTCACACCTCTGTTCACAGCTCATTTACATATCAATGCAGGTTCATGTGCAGACGCTATAGTCACTTTACACTAGGCCAGTGTAAGAAAACAGACTGTTTATGTGTGGGAGCTACAGCAGCGAAGAGCTAAACTATGAGAATGAAGAAAAAGAAGCTTCAAAACCGACACATCTGCAACACACACATCGCTCACACAGGAACCTCTCAGATCACAAGTCTGCAGTAATAAGTGTCCTTTAAATCCTGACTCAAAACGGTTGTTCGTAAATATAATATAATCCAGCATGTTGACAGGAGCTGCGGGTGTAAACAAGCGAATGTAAGTGACGTGACTCCAGTGGTGTGTTCAGAGGCAGTGCGACAAATGACTCCGCCGATAAATACTGATGAGACGCCACATATTAGGACATTTATCTCTCTGTAAATTGGATTAAATTGACTTAATACAGTCTTGGCTTTATAACGAGGTATAACCTGCCCACGTGGACTATCAGCCCAGATCAGCAAGATTTAGGCCACTAGACGATATGTCTCCAAGTGCCCATATCGGCCGATAATACTGGCCAACCGATATATCCGCCTGGCCCTAGTACACAGACTACAAGTCACTAAGGCAGTATTCATCTGTGGGAGCTGGAATTGCACCATGGATTTCACCGCTCAATGAATGATGTCAAGATCAGGATTTGAACCACTGATAATCATATAATCAACTAACCTTCTCTCTGTATAGTCCCAGTTAGTGCAAACGAAATGAATTAGGCTTGTAAAACTAGGTGCACATCATTTATTAGGATTGTTAAGGAACAAAATATATGGCCTTGTTCTATCCCTATGCAGCGTTTGCATGTTCTCCATGTGTCTGTATGGGTTACCTCACTCCACTCCAGGTTTCCCCCATCAACCCAAAACCTGCATAAAGGTCAAATCCTCCAGCTAACCTAGTCCTGACCAAGACCAGCTCCAGATCCCCTGAGGTCCTGAGGACAGTCCCCAGCACCAGTGAAGGAGACGACACGTTTCCCTACGGGCACAATGAAGTGTACCTAAAACCCTAAACCTGTATTATTAAAATCTTCTCAATTCCAAAGCACACACTCTTCGTTCCAAAGCAGGAGCGCACTAAAGTGGAGTACACAGACTTAATCCTGGTGCAGTCTCTGTCTGTTGTACAACATCTGCTTCCTTAAGTTGAACTCGTCCTGTCGATCATCATTTGTGCTCAGTGTGCGGCGCAGAGGTAAAGACAGGAGCGAGGCCGAGCTGTCACACCCACTGTACAGACACCAGCGCCGGGGAGGGAGAGGGAGAGGTGAGGCAGGGCTGAAAAACGACACAGAGGGACAGAGAGGGAGAGACGCAGACCGATGGAGAGAGATAGATAGAGATAGAGAGAGACACAGAGTGATAGGTAAATATAAACACAGATACAGAAAGAAATAGAGAGATCGAAAAAGAGAGATACATGGAGATAGAAACAAAGAGAAAGACATAGATAGATAGATGGAGAGATAGAGAGAGAGAGATTAGGGATGCATCGATAATCTGTGTATCATTCATTCATTCGTTTTTCAATATAAAACCAAAAATAAGAAAATGATTATTTGTCTCCAAAACCAAAACTAAAAAAACAAAAACAAAAAAACAGATAATGATTAGTTTTTTTTTAATTTTTCGATAAATTAAAAATGGAAAAAACGAATAACGTCCGTTTTCCGACTTTCGTGTCTGTGATGTTGGACTTCTGCACCGCATACGGACTGAACCAGGACTGATCCAGGACCGGGACCAGATCGGAACCAGACTGGGACCAGACCGGGACTGAGACCGGGATTGAGACCAGGACCAGACCGGGACGAGAGCGAGACTGAGACCGAGACCAGACCGGGACCAGACCGCGACTGAGACCGGGACCAGACTGGGACCAGACCAGGACCAGAGCGGGGCTTAGACCGGGACCAGATCGGGATGAGACAGGAACCAGACCGGGACCAGACCAGAACCAGACCGTGACCAGACCGGGACTAAGACCGTGACCAGACTGAGACCAGACCGGAGGTTCAGAGCCCATAGCAGGGCTGGAGCTCGAAGCTGAGGCTCAGACCCTGCGGAGGCTCCGAGTCAAAGCTCGGAGTCCACTCTGGTCCCGCTCTGGTCCCACTCTGGTCCCGGACCTGGATCAGTCCAAAATCGAAAAACTGAAAAAAACAAATCGTTATCCATTTTTTCAGTTTAGTTTTGGAGACAAATAATGAAGAAAATTGTTGTTTTTTCATTTTCTTATTATTGGTTTTATATTGAAAAAGGAATGAACGAACGATACACGGATTAACGATATTCGATATAATATCCTATCATAAGAGCAGTCAATACGCATGTCCATATGCACGTGTCCCTCCATGCGCTCTGTGTGTCATTTATTTTGGTTCGAAAGGGAAACCGTTCTCTTGGCGTCCTCCTCAGATGCAGCAGAAAACAACCAGAGGGACTTACAGCTGTAATATTCTAACAAAGGAGAGTTTGATCTTTCACTCACTTTATTTTACTTTGATAGACCCAGGAATGACAAAGATATTCAAATAAAAGTTTAAATACTTTAAAATCGCTTTTGGCTTCTGCTCTAATCAAACGCACTCATATTCGCACACGCGACGTGACTCACGATATACACATCTTTTTCTCAGACTCTGCCTCATAAGTTTTACTCAGAAAATGGTCTCTGAGAAATTTCTATGTAATATAACAGAGTTTGAGTCCAGAAAGAGGATGGGAGACGCAGTGTGTCTGTAAAAACACAGACTGTAGGGGGCAGTGTGGGAGGAGCTACGTACTGTCTCTGTTTCATTAGCATCATAGGGTTAAAATTTTACTCATTAGCAGAAAAAACTTACATGAGATTTTTTTTTTTTTGCGCCTTAAAATGTATCAAAATCAAATCAATATCATGACCCATGTATCGAATCATGGGAAAACCATATCATTGCATCCCTAATAGCGATAGAGAGACTTATAGAAAGAGAGGAAGAGGTAGACTACACACACTTCCGCAGGGGACAGTGTTGAGATGGAGGAACTGTCTGCTCTAAGCATTTGACCCCAACACCTGTACCGTATTTCCCGCACCATAGGACTTAATCCTCCAACTCCATCAAAAAATGACTGTGCGCCCCACAAACCAGAGCGCCCTATACACGAATCCACTCGGGTGTCCCAGCACGACTTCAGTAAACTACAAAGCCACAACACCCACAGAACACACAACACACACAGAGCAGACAGCAACCACACAGAGAAACACACCCACAGACACACTCATCACTCCACGCCGTCGAGGAACGGAACGGAGGAACGTGAATCCGTGTATCACTCCTTCATTCGTTTTTCAATATAAAAACAAAAAATAAGAAAACAAAAAACAACAGTTTTCTTCATTATTTGTCTCCAAAACCAAAATGAAAAAACAGATAACGATTCGTTTTTTCCGTTTTCGATTTTGTGTTTAAATGAAGAACGTTTCTCTTTTACGTGACTTCCGTGACTGCGATGCTGGACTTTTGCACTGCATATGGACTGAACCGGTACTGATCCAGGTCCGGGACCAGACCGTGACCAGATCGGGACCAGCCTGGGACCAGACCATAGGCTCAGAGGCCACGGCAGGGCCGGAGCTCAAAGCTGAGGCTCGGACCCCGCGGAGGCTCAGAGTCAAAGTTCGGAATCCGCCCTGGTCTCGCTCTGGTCCCACTCTGGTCCCAGACCTGGATCGGCCGTTATCCATTTTTTCCATTCTTCATTTAAACACAAAATCGAAAACTGAAAAAAACGAATCGTTATCCGTTTTTTTCATTTTGGTTTTGGAGACAAATAACGAAGAAAACTGTAGTTTTTTCGTTTTCTTATTTTTGGTTTTATATTGAAAAACTAATGAATGAATGATACATGGATTAATGTGCCACTTCTAGACACAACTGAACAACTGAGTCACTGCGAACACGTCGACAATCCGTTGGTCCCAGACAGCACCCTCCCTGAAAAAAGTTTGAAAATAGACCATTTAAAGACAGTGCACCTTATAATCTAGAGTGCCTAATAGTGCAGAAAATATGGTATATACAGGAGCCTGCTGCCTCTCAGTGGGATGATATAATACTCCCTACAATGGAAGCATAGCCGGACTGGACTGCACTTGACTAGGATGGACAGTTGGACAAAACTGTCACAATGTTATGAAGGTTCTTGTTCTCAGGACTGATCATAAATAAACTTCTACTTTGTTAGAACTCTGTCCTCATGCTCATAGACGGTGTAAAAAGTGGACTAAGTGAGTGTGCTATCACCCACAGCTCAAGTCAAATGAAGCTCACGGTGCTAGCAGTTATGGGGCAAATTTGGAGCCGAGATCCATATCAGGAATAGGAATATATTTACAGACAAAATAAAATAAGAAACCATGATCATGTACATAGAGCAGGGTAACACAAATATTTTAAGACCAAAATGATGAGACTCACTACAACAGTTACAGAGACAGGTGATAGTTTTTCCATGTAAAGTCAATTAGAGCCAGAGTCGATGGAGCCAGAAGCGCCCCCGTGATCGCTTCCTATTTGAAACTATGTCCATTTATATACAGTCCATGGCCATGCCTCTTCTAACAATCTCTGGCTCCATCCACACTAGTTCATATTCGAGTCGTTTTCATTGTGGATGCAGTGTTCGTTCACACTAATCCGACTGAATTAGCCCAGAGACAGAACGATCTGGTGCCTCCAGCTCCCACGAATTCATCTGATCCGGCACTGTGTGGACTACTGAAAACACTGACACTCTGATGTAAATGCTAAGAGGCTATCATGTATTCATATAAACGGTCTATGAGTATGACCTGCACACATATAATCTCTGAAAAGTTTCACATGAACCATCTCCAACACAACAGAAACACAGAACAGACTCACCATCAGCAGAACACCCCTCTGTCACAGAAAGAACACTCATATTCCACTGAGTCGTGTCCTTTAGTCCGACAGAAGTTGAACCACATCGGGCACAATAGAGAGTTGTTTTTTTGAGCGCTCAGTTAATGCAAAAGAGTGATGTGATTTTAAGTTTCATTTCTGTAAAATGTAAACACATATTCTCAAAGCTGTGTGAATAGGGAAGACTTCCACACAGAAACGACGTGTGTGGAAGCAGATCATTTCCAATACAGTGATACGCGGATTCGTTTCAGTGTAAACGAGGTCTCTGACTACTTCAATTTATTTGAAAACACATAGGAACTGGCAGCTGGAAGTAAGGAGCTCATTCTACTTTCTTATTCTATAATCAGTTTGAGAACCAAAACAAATGACAACATACACAATGTAACCATCATGTTCTGTTTTGACTGTTTTGTAATCACCTCCAGTATGATGCTTAAATTAATTAGGTTCCTCATCAGAATCATACTTGGAGTTTTGTTTTGTTTCACTCATACAAACCCTGCATATTTAGTTCTCTCAAACAGAAAACACGGTGACACTTGATAATAACTATACCTTATTTAGCCTTAGTAAAGCATGAACAAAGACTTAATTAATAAGGAACAAAGACTTAATTAATAATGATTCATGCTTAGTAACTACTTAATTACTACCTTAATTAGCACTTGCACTTAATTTGCCTGTGCTGTAAATAGTTACTCATAATTATTTCATACTTAATTACTCATGGACTAACCATTTGAGCATTTATTAATCATTAATAAGCTATGACAGAATGAATTATTAATAATGTAATGCAATGATCATTCAGGCAGCTGTTATCTGTTAGTTAAGTCTTTTTGAGAGCTTTTCTAAAGTGAAGACGAATTATGCTTTATTAAGCATTTACTAAGTGTGAATTATTATTCATTAAATCTTTGTTCATTATTAATTAAGTCTTTGTTCATGCTTTATTAAGGCTAAGTAAGGTGTAGTAATTATAAAGTGTTACCGAAAACACTTCTCTTCCACCTTGTGATGTCATGAGGTGATATTGCTCCACTGTGATTGTTCACTCCATACACCTTCACGAGAATGATTTGGAGAATTTCAGCCCTGGAATTGCCAGTCTCAACTAAACAAAAGGTAAAAGGAGCTGTTAACCTGAAAATGAACACTACATGACATCACAAGGTGGAATAGAGCATTTTGAGCTTTAGCTGTGTGAATGAAGCAAAACAATACTTCAGGTCTGATTTTTGATAAGTTTTTGTGATAATATTAAGGTTTTTTTTATATTATAAAGTGGCTAAAAATCTCACAAGAGTTATATAATATATGAGCTTTATATACAAACCCTATAGTCTCAATAAAGCAGCAGTATATTTCTGCTCATACGGTGGGTGTGTATTTGTTTAACAGCTGTAGTAGCTCCAGCAGACTGGTCCTGACCTCTGCTCTGCCTCATTCATAAACTGTGCAGAGCTAAAGAAAAGCACACTCTGAATGTAAACAAAACATCTGAAAGAAAAAGAACCTGACGTGAAAACACCACCAGGGCGACTGAGGCTGCTGTGTGCCAAGTTATATTATGGCATGTTTTATAATAAATAAATAAATAAATAAATAAATAAATGAATAAATAAATAAATCAAAAATGCAATGTGAGTTGGTGCAGTTAAAGACACTGTATGTGAACTTGTGTAACTCTTCGGCTCAGGGTCCCTCAGGCTTGTTTCTGTGGATATGTCAATGCTCTGCCTGTATGTAAGTATGGCATTAAACACAGGCGGTTTTACTGCTCAGAAATACCTAGAAAAACAGGCATTCTGACTGAGCACGGTCACCTCTCCACAGATCTGACCTGTAACTTGAGCATGGTTTAGAATAAAAAGGTTTAATACCAGACAAAGCAATAACATCTTCTACCATCCTATGTGTTTTAGAATCGATTTACTGATCATTTTTAAAGCTTGTTTAGGTCTTGCACCAAGTTACATTTCAGAACTTTAAACCCCGTACGAGCCCCCGAAGCTGCAGATCTTCAGGCAGGTCTCTGTGGCTGTTCCAAAGTCCAGGCTCCAGACGAAGGTGCTGAGAGTCTTTTCAGTCCGGGCGCTTCAGCTTTGGAACGACCTGACTGAGGAGATAAGACTCACACCATCAGGATCATCTTTTAAATCACTTCTTAAGACTCATTTTTATCGGTTCACCTTCCTTTAACTAGTTTTAGCTTGTTTCTATTCCCTATTTCTTTTTATTCTATTTCTTTCTTTATTTATTTATTTATTAGAATTCATTGGATTGTTTGTATCATTGTCTGTTTTTGTCAGAGGTGGGACTTGCAAGTCGTGACTTGGACTTGAGTCAGACTTTTTCTCACTATTTTTAGGGTCTTGAGCCTTGACTTGATAAAAAGGACCAAGACTTGGGACTCGACCTGGACTTGAGGGTCAGTGACTTGGGACTTGACTTGGACTTGAAGCCTGTGACTTGAGAAGCACTTTTAAATCTGAATTTTTTTCTATTTTGACCATAATGATTCACACTAAGATCTTGTCAAGACATTTACAAAGGAAAAATTAACTAAATTAATTTCTACAGCTCTTATATCTATAAATAAACTATAAATGCTCATATATAAATATACTATGATTTTTAAGTACAATTTATCTTAGAATTTATATAAATTGCAAAACTCTAAGCTATATTTGGTACTTTGGTTTAAAGATTTGAAATGACTTGAAGCTCAAAGCAGATGACTTGGACTTGACTTGGACTTATGCACCAGTGACTTGAGACTCGCCGTGGTCCCACCTCTGGTTTTTGTGTGCTTTCTGTCTGCTATTTTTATACTTTTTGTATAGCACTTTGTAAACCTCGTTTTTAAAAGTGCTTTATAAATAAAGATGTATTATTATTATCTCCATGAAGAAAAAAATTTGATGAACCCCTCAGCAAAAAAGTTACACTATGCATCTTTAAAGCAGACCTATTATGCAAAATTGACTATTCAGAGCTTTACCGCAATATGGCATTTTGAAAGTAAGAGATTAACAGTTGCCCAAAGAAGCACAAATCACTCCAAATAAAACTCTGACAGAGTAAAACAAGAAGAAGAAAACAACTATAACATGGTTAAAAGTTGATTTTGTAACTTTATCTTCTGAAAACAGTGTTAGTTCCAAGACTATTTTTTCTATGCAAGGTGATTTGGGAGGTGTTACTTAGCACACTGGGGTATAAAATGTACTTGTAAGAAGAACAGATACATCAAGCTTTGGTAACAACTGATTAATATGTCCAATTATAATGAGTCTCTATTGTGTTGAAGACTGTGGACTATATTTAAAGACGGCGCTCGGAGACTTGGCACCATACTCCAACTTTCTTTACAAACATTCAGCTATGCCAAAGAAGTAAACGTCTGCACCTCTGAGAATATCTATATATCTCAGCACGCAATCTGTTCCTGGATCCTTATGGGAAATCACATTACATTAGGACTCGTAGAACTGTCCCGTCTCCACTGCTTCATTTGGCAGCAGCCGGTTTCTGTCACATTAAACCAACACACAATAGGAGGAGGGATGCTAACGGTGCCAGTGCTTATGGTACATGGAGACAGGCCAGATCTGTTTAATGCTCAGCCTGCACGCGCTGGATGTATTTCAATCCACAGCTTAAAAACCCTGTACACAGTTCCTCCCATGTGTATGAATAAAATCTTACAGATACGTATACAAATATATAGTATCCACTGCTCTTGAGGTCAAAGTAAGACCACTATGTTCTGTCTGCGTCTACCAAGGGCTTTGCTTTATTGTCTGATAATCACAAAGTGTGGCTCCATATTTGGAAATCTGACTGCGAGTATCATAGCAACCACAAGAGCAAATCATGACTGAGGTGGTTAAATGTGGCCGCCGAAAAGCAGGAAAGGGGCCAACGAAACACATTAGCTGTCAATCAAACCTGGTGTTAACATTAGAGGGAGCGACCTCGGGGAATGAAGTTGTCTGCTTGGTCTGTTATTTATGTTCATATCTTGATTTAGGAACAAAATAGTGAAATTACTCATCCAGAATCATGCAGAGCGGGTTAATACGAACATTTAAGAGTAAAATGACGAGGCTCACAGCAGCAGGTACAGAGAGAGCAAACTAGGGATGTAACAACAATCGAAATATCATGATATCGTACCATCAGCTATCACAATAATATCTTGGACCATCACAATATATCGAATTACAAGTGTCTTTGCTTGAATTAACAGTTATGGTGCAGCAACAGCTGAAAAAAACAGAGGGAACTACATCGACCATGATCCTTTGCTCCATTTCAGCGCAGACGACAAGAAGAAATAACAGTTCTAACACTTTTAAATCTTAGTTCTTTGGATTAAGTCTTGTCAAGGCATTTTAAGAGGAAAAAGTAGCATATTAACAGTTTTGTTTGCCACAAAATATCACAATAAATATCGTACTGTGAGATGTAAATCATGAAAATATTGTAGCAAGAGATTTGGATATTGTTACATCCAGTGTTGTGCAAGTTCACACTTTTCATGAACTAGCTCAAAGTTCAGTTCACACTTGTTCAAAGTGAATAGTTCACGTTCATAGTTCACAATTTTAATTTCAAACTAGTTCAAAGTTCAGTTCATTTTATATTTAGATGAGATCTGTAAATGAAAGGCTGCATTTATTTTTCAAACTGACTTCTGGTTTACAACAACTTTACAAGATGTTGACTGTTGGACAAGTGACTTTAAAACTGTAATGTGTTATTTATGACTTGTTACTGTCATTTCAAAGTCATTTGTTACATTACAATATTACTGTATTTAAAATGTAAAACATTACACGACTATTGTAGCACTTTTAATTTACTCTAATCAAAAGAACTGTTAAGATGCTGAACTTTTGCGCCGTATATGGACTGAACCAGGACTGAATCAGGACTAAACCAGGACTAAACCAGGTCTAAACCAGGACTAAACCAGACTGAACCAGGTCTAAACCAGGACTAAACCAGGTCTATATCAGAACTGAACCAGGACTAAACCAGAACTGAACCAGGATTAACCAGAACTGAACCAGGTCTAAACCAGGACTAAACCAGGTCTAAATCAGGACTGAACCAGGTCTAAATCAGGACTGCACCAGGTCTAAACCAGGAATAAACCAGGACTAAACCAAGACTAAACCAGGACCAAACCAGGACTAATCCTGGACTAGAACTTGGAATCTAGCACCGCCCCTGAGTGAACCCCGAGTGTGATCGGGCGTCAGCTGCGTTTATCTCGGTGGAGCGTGGACTTCTGCGTCGGTCCTTTCGCTCAGGATCACGGTCTACGCGGGCGAACCTCCGGCGTTTCACCGCTGCTGATATCGCGGTGATTTTAGCAAATTTGTATGAAGAAAAACGAAAAACCCACCATTTCAATCCAGGTTAAAAAAGCATTGTGACGCGCGTTACTGACATATGTACCAAGTAAAATAATACGCGCGTGGAGCAGCACGTCCTGTGCGTGTAGATTTCAGAAAATAGGATCTATCCTATTTTTTGACGCTCTACAGGAGTTTAGGCCCGTATCCCCATCAAAATCCACAGAGAGCATGTATCTATTGTTGTATTTGTGCATTTACCATCAGCACATTGTGCTCCCTGGGCAGTTCTGTACCATGTGAAAGAGCCCAGATCCACATAGACTGTTAATTAGTGCTTTGAAATTTACTTTTGAAATCGTTGCGTTTGCCGTGGTCAGCCTGTACAGAAGGTATATATAAGCAGCTAAACGCGCCCAGTCAAGTTTGATTGACTTCCCATTGAGAGACACAAGAGCCCGTACGTTCCGCTAAAGCTGCCGGTGGAGTCGCCTTCGCGTTGACACGCGGCTGTGGTTTCACGAGGTGAAGTGCGAGCAGATCGTCACTCGTCAAATTCCGACGTTTAACTGAACCCCAACAGTGACGTACGTCGTTCATCACACATAATTTGAACAAATTCACGTTCAAGTTCTTGATTTACAAAAGTGTTGCGTTCAGTTCAAAGTTCACTGAAAAATGAACGTGTTCAATGAGCGCGTTCTTTTGAACTCGTTCATGCACAACACTGGTTACATCCCTACTGCAAACTGTTTAAAACTAACTACTTCCCATTCAGTTTCAGTCACTGCTGACCACTAATGCTCATGTACACATTTCATTCTAGGCACAGAGGGTGGAGGGTCTTAGTCTGATTCATCAGCCGGTTTTACTTTGTTTCACTTCGTACAAACTGTCTGACCTCGCAACCTTAGATTTCGTTCGCTCGACAGTAGGCGGGTACTTTTTATCATTTAATCAGTCACTGCTATTTGGTCGTGATGTATGTAATGTGCCGCTAACAGGGTTAACTGGTATATTAAGCTTTTCCCAAATCCTGTAGGAAGAAGAGCAGTCTTTCATCTTGATAAAATTCACCAAACATTCTCTTTGTTCCATCTTAAAATCCTCAATCTTGGGAATCATTGGGAACCAACACAGAATATATGGCTCTTCACTGATTGGCTGGTGCCCGAACTCGCACTTCCGGGGTTTTATGTGAACCATCTAGTGCACAGGTGTCAAACATAAGGCCCGGGGGCCAGATCCGGCCCTCCAAGACCTTTAATGTGGCCATTGGGTGATTTTCTACAAAAATATTTTAATTATATTTTCTATTAAAATATTGGTAATTTTCTGTGCTTAGCAGCACAGAATTTTTCTCAACATATCAGCGTCTCCAGCGTCTCTGTACGTGGCCCCTCCCACCAGAGCAGCACAAATGAAGACTTGTCTCTTTCCAAACGCTCTTAAAGGACGATCGTTTTGACTGTTGACCGTGACACCCTCATCAACAAAATGTCAAAAATGAGAAAAGTGGAGCCGAGTGCAGGATTTTCCAAGAAAAACTGACTTATTCCTATTTGTGTACAAGTTCATGTTAAAACATTGTGTTGAAATTTTATTTTTCTTAAAGTTTCAGGTTGTTCATAATATTATAATATTATAATATTATAATAAGAAAGAGTTCATCAATTAAAAAAGATTTCTGTAGTAGATTTGTGTTTCTCTGCACAAATATTTGAACTTATTGTTATTTTTGGGGTTTATATGACATGAGTTTTCTGATCCGGACACTTTGGGATCAAAGTAGGTTGGATACCACCCCCGGACCAAAATGAGTTTGACACCCCTGGTCTAGTGTATTCTGATTCATGACTTAGTCGCTGGAGAGAAATGAAATTGAGCGGAGGCACTAGGTGGCGCCAGTGTGGCTAGAAGGGTCTTGCCTATGAACACAATCACAAAACTTGATCCAAGCCACTATTGTCACAATTTATGTTTTAATAATAATAATGATTTTTTAACAGTACATTATTCATTCACCCTACACTCGGTGGTGGTGGTCTTATAACTTTTAAGTTCCTATAGGTGTGTACTGGCTTAGAACTTCAGTGTGCACTAGACTGAGTGGTAACCAACAACACTTTTGCAGTGTGTGAGAGATTCAATCATTTGTTTTCCTCCACCAACAGTAATAAAACTCCTCTACGCCAATGTACACACTAGCACCGGCATCTGTTATGCTGCTTGAAGCATATGGTAAAATAACTCTATAATTGTGAACTGGAGAGCTGCGGTTTCCAAAGATTATCTGCTCATCAAACTGTGAAAAGGACGTTGTTACCCTGCACAGTCAATAGTAGAAAGCTGTAGTACTGATAGAATGTGCTGAAGGTAGACCTCAGAAGTGATAGTACTAGCCTACACACTCACACACTTACTCTGGAGGTTAGGTGGGTTAAGTGTCTTGCCCAAGAACACAATATGCACTAGAGGGAGCAGGGATTAAACTGCCAACCTTCAGGTCAGTGGGAAACGCTGAGCTACAGCCGCCCATTAAAAGGCTGGGTTCCTGTGACATCACCATTCGAAACTGCACATAAAAGTGACAGTGTAAAATACAAGTGCAGGGCTGGTCAGGATTCTACAGTAGTATTTCTTATTCGGCCGTCAACATGCGGAGATTTTAGCCTGGTTTATGGCCAGTACCTCTGTAATTACTGGCTCTACGCAATTTAAATAAAAACTGGTACATTTAACATTGTCTCTGGCAGCAAAAGAACAAAAAAATCACTTTATTAGAATCAAGGAAAAAAAAGAAAAGAAAGAAAAACACACAAAGACATGACTCCCAATGTCTCCCAATTAATATGGCAAGTTTGAAGAAAAATGAAAAAAATGAATAAATAAATAATAAACAATAAACTAAATATAATAATAATAATAATAATAATAATAATAATAATAATAATAATAATAATAATAATAAAGTAAAAAAAAACTACAACACTGAAAAAATTTAATTAAATTAAATTAAAATAGAAGAGTTGCTCTGACTCTTGCCCTTCATCTGACATTCAGACACAGTTCCCTCCCTGTAGCTAACTAGCCCCACCTGGTGGTAGCCGCTGTAGTCCATGTTCCCGGGCAGTTGGAACCCCGGGGCCAGGTGGTGCTCCCCCTCCATCATCTCCGGCCGGATGTACTCCTCCAGGTAGGCCCTGCACAGGCGCCGGTCCCAGTCGTCTGTGATGTGGCCCCCGTACATGATCTCCCCAAACAGGTAGCGCAGGTCGTCGTATGGCACCTGGAGCACAAAGCAGTGTTAAAGGACGGCCTGGGTACGCTCGTCTAAAGTCTGAGCCATGGCACATTTTTTTATGGCATGGCATGCCATGGCACATTTTTTTAACATGTTAATTTTGTAGCTTTATTTTTTTATTTTTTTTTTTATTTTTTTTTACTTAACATTTAGGATTTTTGACCAACTATGAAGTGGAGTTCAAAGGATGGAAGTTAGGGACTATTAGGCTACGTTTAGACAGCAGGGCTTAACACTCAATTCCGATTTTTTTGTGAAATCTGATGTTTTTGCAAGGTTCACATTTCACATTTCCAGTTAAATGTTACTTGTATGTGATCTCCAGTGTGAACATGAAAAGGCCCGAAAGTGTCCCGCATGTTCACTGAAGACACGACGACGTCAACCGCAGCGAGCGTGCTCTGTGTTTATGGAAGTTGTTCAAACATGGATGCAGCACTGAGCACCTGGAGATTTTAAAGTTCCTCTCGTACCAGAGCCAGAACATGAACAACTTACTTGTTTTAAGGAGGAGATTGAGAAGGAGAAGGACGAAGTTTTTGGCCGTGGTGTTTTGTGGGACAGTGGCAGTGACGTCCGTTGAAAGGAACGTGTGGATGTGGAGACGGAGCCAAGAGTGGTGAGTGGTGATGTGCTTCGCTTCAGTGACATGGAGTTCATTAACAATTTTCGCCTACTTCAGCGCAGAATTGTGACGTTTGTGTCTTGTTGATAATGTGCAGGTCGAATGAATGCGCTTTGACCGTTCAGACTGAACATGTCAGATGTCAAAAGATCAGATATGTATCGGTTTCAGGAGCACATATCCAAGTGTCCTAGGTCGCATATGAAAAAATCGGATCTGTGTCGTTCAGACTGTCATTAAAAGATCAGATACAGGAACATAGAGGCCAAAAAATCGGATTTGGGTCACTTTAGGCTGCAGTCTGAATACTGCCTTAGAGTGTGTGATTTGAGCGGTTTGTGTTTCCTGTATCTATGCAGACCCAGCATCATAAAAGTAACAAATTACAGTAATGCATTACTTTTTGCTGTAACGCAGTAATGTAAGGCATTACAGGGGAAAAAATAGTAATATTTTACTCGGTACAAATGTGAGTAACGCACGTTACAATGGTTTTTTTTAACCTGGATTGAAGTGGTGGGTTTTTCTTCATACAAATTCGCTAAAATCACCGCGATATCAGCAGCGGTGAAACGCCGGCGATGCGCCCTCGTAGACAATCAGGTGACCGCGGGCGAAAGGACTGACAAAGAACTCCACGCTGTTTAGACCTGGTTTAGACCTGGGTCAGTTCTGGTTTAGACCTGGTTTAGACCTGGTTTAGACCTGGGTCAGTTCTGGTTTAGACCTGGTTTAGACCTGGTTTAGACCTGGGTCAGTTCTGGTTTAGGCCTGGTTTACGCTCGTCCCTCCCTCTATCGCAGTTCACTTTTCGCGGTCTCGCTGTTTAGCAGATTTTTTATTTTTTTTTTTTTTTTTTGTGCAATTTTGCATGCCCCTTTTTTTTTTTACATTGTATGAACATGTGTTGCGTTCCTCCCGCTGCGTCCTGACTGGCTAAGGGACTCCTGTCTCCTGTACAGTACAGTACAGAATGTGTTCAGCTGCCAAATTTAAATACATGTTCAGTCTCTAGCAGTGTGATTCTGAAGTGCTGTACGGTTGCAAGTTTTCTCCCCGACGAAACCCACAACGTTGACGAAACTTTCTGCACCGACAAAGGCTCCTGCACTCGCACCCAAAAGGCAGAGGAAGATGCAGCACACAAAAAGTTGGACTTCTGGACACGCTGAAGGAAGGTAGAAGTTACGCGCTGTAACAGACTCTTGCACCGGCTCGGGAACCTGCAAATAGTTGCTGAAATCAGGACCGTGAGCCCGAGCAGCAGGGTCCATAAAGAGCGATCGGGCGACAGCCACTCTTACCTCCGTGAGGTGCGGAGCAGAGCCGCTCCTTTCTCCTGCGGTCACCTTCGAGCCCGTCCCTACAGTGAGTCCTGTTTTAGTCCTAGTTCAGTTCTGGTTTAGTCCTGGTTTAGACCTGGTTTAGACCTGGTTTAGACCTGGTTCAGTCCTGGTTCAGTCCATATACAGTGCAAAAGATATTTTGGTGAGAGTAACTTAAAGTAATGCAATAGTAATGTAATGACTTACATTTTAAATGCAGTAATATTGTAATGTAACGAATTACTTTGAAATGACAGCTATTTGGACTAGTGCTGTCATGCGATAAAAAAAATTGAGAGATTAATTAATTATGATCTGTAATTAATTAATCTAATTAATCTCTTTTTAATCTCACCTAAAAATTGCTGAGAAAAGCTTCAATTTGAGGTATTTTCATTTAAATTCATTATTACATTATTGTGGCAGATCAAAAGACTGATATAGAACAAAAAAAAGTGACTTTATAAAGTCATTTATTGTTTAACAATAATCATCATTATTATTACTATTACTAAACTGCAGTGCTGGGAAGGTGACTTTTAAAATGTACAGATTACAGATTACATATCCCAAAATGTAGTTTGTAACATAATCCATTTAATTACTTAAAGTGAGTAACGTAATTTGAATACTTTGGATTACTTGATATTGTCATGCTTTTTAAAACTACATGAATGTAGCAACTGCATCCTGCAAATTCTTGTTTGTTCTCTTCAAATTGTCTGTTGAGCCCAAGTCTCCATGAATAAGAAACTGTTTGCTGTAAAGTAGCAAAGACGAGGAAATCTGAACATAATAACTTTTGTCTACTTAAAGACAATAAAAAGTCCAGTCTTTCCTTAACCATATTAAAAATATTATTAATAGAGAAATGCTTTATATATGAGATCACTGGTTTAGTCCTGGTTTTAGTCCTGGTTTAGACCTGCTTTAGTCCTACTTTAGTCCTACTTTAGTCCTGGAATGGGTTAGTCCTGGTTTTAGTTCTGGTTTTAGTTCTGGTTTAGTCCTGGTTTAGTCCTGGTTTAGTCCTGGTTTAGACCTGGTTTAGACCTGGTTTTAGTTCTGGTTTTAGTTCTGGTTTAGTCCTGGTTTAGACCTGGTTTAGTCCTGGTTTAGACCTGGTTTTAGTTCTGGTTTTAGTTCTGGTTTAGTCCTGGTTTAGACCTGGTTTAGACCTGGTTTTAGTTTGGTTTTAGTTCTGGTTTAGTCCTGGTTTAGACCTGGTTTAATCCTGGTTTAGTCCTGGACTGGTTTAGTCCCGGTTTGGAGGGTTCTGGTTTAGAGGCGCACAGGAGGAAGCGGTGTCCGCAGTAACTACGGAAGGAAACGTGGTCTGCGCGTTCTCAGGTTAATGCCGATGATGAAGGTGTGTGTTTGTGTTTGTGTGTGTGTTTGTGTTTGTGTGTGTTTGTGTGTGTGTGTGTGTGTGTTTGTGTGTGTGTGTTTGTGTGTGTGTGTGTGTGTGTGTGTTGTGTGTGTGTGTGTGTGTGTGTGTGTGTGTGTGTGTGTGTGTGTGTGTGTGTGTGTGTGTGTTTGTGTGTGTGTGTGTGTGTGTGTGTTGTGTGTGTGTGTGTGTGTGTGTGTGTGTGTTTGTGTGTGTGTGTGTTTGTGTATAGGACAGTAGTGCAGACATCATGAGCCTATGCAGGTTGTTTTCACCAGTGACATTTAAGTTGTAGGCGATTTTATATTTGTTATTTTCTTTTATATCTCACGTCGGGAGAAGAATTTCCAAGACACGAATGTGTTTTTACCTGTGCACTGCTGCCTCTGTTCTACGCCAACGTTAACATGACGTTTACATCGCTCTTACTGCGTGCGTTCTGTGTGGGTTTCCGGCAATGAGTGGAATTACCGAAATAAAAAAATTCATAAATGTGTTTTTTGTGTGTGTTGTTGTCCCAACAACACATAAAAACAGATTTTATAATAGAGCAACTCGTATTCAGAAACAATAAAGTTAGAGATTAAAAATGAAATTAACGCGATTAAAAAACATAACCCACTAAATATGACTGTAATTAATTAATCACAATTAACGCAATAATTTGACACCCCTAATTTGTTCTTGATTCTAGATCTGGGCTCCCTTCTGTTAAAACAAAAGTGGTAAAGGTGTACAGTTCTGGTTCAAAAGTTTAAAAGGAACCAGTTCCACAAAAATGAATAGTTTTCACCCACAGGAGGAGCAGGACCCCATTTCAGAGACACACTGAGCCTACACATGCTGCTGTTTACAGACAAAGTGCAATGGAGAAAGGAGAAGCTGTCAAACCCCCACTTTAGGAACCTCTGCTCTAGATGATACATCGTATATCTCTGCTTTGAAGGCCCCAGAAAGCAGTGAGCTTTCACACTCACTCTTCACATATAATATTCTGGGCCACTCCAGGAGGATAACAAAAGAGAGAAAAAAAATCTTCCGCTTTTGCATTGATTTTTGATTTACAGTGAGATATTGAATTACAGTGAAATATTGAATAACAATCTGTCTTGTTTTATTCATATATTTTTTCATACAATAAAAAAGTTGTCACCAAACTGGGTAAATTAATACTAATCAGATTCTGATAAACTTGTATCTTGTCACTGACAGGGCTCACTGGAGCACTGATCTCTGAGACACAGGAAGTCTGCCATATCAGATTGAATTTCTGCCACCACTTTCACTGCATGTTTATCTTAACATATATGTCTAGAATGTAATTGGTTAGTTTTTAGTGCTGATAGTTTCTGTCTCTAACAGTTTATTCCTTAGTTCTAAGTTGGTGTTACTTAGGGTGAGAGCAGCAGCTGTTAAATTGTGTCTGATCCAATCTGAGCTTTCTACATTGTTTAGAAACCACACAAACCTTCAGTCTCCTCTGAAGTAAAGTTACCACAATTTCACCTGCACCTTTAGATCCCCGGCCTCTGCCCCAGCCTTTAAACACTTCACATTTCCCATTAAGATAACACGCTGTGGCCTTTGTGGAGGGATCCAGCGCACCTTGGGGCTGGCCTCCAGGTAGTTGTAGAGCACGCTGATGGAGATGGTGAGGTCTCCGGTGTTGAAGGGGTACGTTCTGTTCCAGCCTTGGGGACCAAACTTGCTTCTCTGGGACACGACGGCGTGGAAGTAACACAGAGAGAACAGGATGTTTTTGAACTCACTCTCCCGCGAACACATCTCCAACGTGTCCTGTAAAACAAGCACAGCACAGCCAGGGTCATGCCTGCCACACAGTCAGGGTCGCTCCTGCCACACAGTCAGGGTGACTCCTGCCACACAGTCAGGGTCGCTCCTGCCACACAGTCAGGGTCGCTCCTGCCACACAGTCAGGGTCGCTCCTGCCACACAGTCAGGGTCGCTCCTGCCACACAGTCAGGGTGACTCCTGCCACACAGCCAGGGTGACTCCTGCCGCACAGGGTGAGGGGAAGCTGGTGGTGGTGAGGTGGTTGTATTGATCTAGTGTGTGCTGTGTAGTTCTGATCTATGACCTGTGGATGATCATGTGATGATCATTTGCACATATGAAATGACAATATTGATCTACAGTGACTTTAAAAGAATCAAGTCCTCTGACTTCTGTTAGAAAACTATGGCGCTAAATGAGAACGTCACAGTAAATATCATTCAGAGCCGTGCTGATGTCGGTGCCTCAGATGGAGATCTGCAGATCAATCAGCTGATTTTTTGTTTCATTTGTACCAAGATGACTACACGATGCTGCCAAATCCTATGGGCATCATGGATTAAGAAAATCAAATTGGAGAATGAAGTACGTCACAGTGGGCGTGTAACTGGTGTCTGTCAAAACAGGAGCTGATCGGCGTCTTGAAAAGTGATAAAAATGAATCCAGTGTGCACGAATCAATTCAAATAGAACTTTCACGGGGTAAATGGTGAAGGGAATCAACTATACCATGTCTAAAACCTCTGTAAAGTCCATTTTGCACCATAGGTCTGCTTGAAGTGCATATGACAGGTAAGATATATCAACATATCAAATATTTCTTTGTTTGGTGAGTCTCTTTGTCAAATATTTATAATATATCATCATCCAAGTGTCAGTTTATGAAACTGGGAACTCTACATCAATCATCAATACACAAATCTCCTGAAAATGTATGGCTTTGCCTGGAGTAATATTATTTATTAATTATCTCCTTTGCATTTCTTAAAGTCACAATATGTAACATTTTAGGCAAAAAATACACAAACATACATCTTTACAGTGAGCAGGCTCAATCAAAGCTTATTTATCCTGAGGACGGCCTTCTGCTTGTTTCCATGGAAATGTTCCTTTGGCTATAATCTCCAACAGTATGGTTTAAAACATATCCATCTCTACGCAGAATGTCCCAAAGTATGATTTATTATCTTGTTGTAATGTATGTATTTCACCAGGACAGTCCTGCTGAGATTTGGAATTTAATTTCAGGAATGTCCTGGCCTTTCATTTTGACAATGTGAAAGACCAGAGCTGTCTTACAGTAAAAGAATACTCACTGTAGTATCTGTATTAGGGCCCGATCGATATGGATTTTGTTATGGCCGATTTGAAACCGATAAAATGGGAGTTGGAGCTGCTGAAAGCCGATATAATCGCCGATATATTTATTAGTGATGTTAAAATTCACTGTAAATCTTGAATTGTTTAAAAAAATTAGGTTTGGCTCTAGTGGATTTTAAATTGGGTTTATTTAGGCAACATTTATTGTTATTCTGCCTCTTTACATCATATTTACAGACAGTAGGTCAGACTAATGGCATTTTTGCATCACATTCTAGCTACTAGTGATGAGTATTCCAGTTCTTTTTAGAGAACCGGCTCTTTTGGCTCGGCTCACTAAAAGCATCTGGCTCTTTCAGGCTCCCAAGCGGCTCTTCAGATTGTTTTGTTGCAAAAAGGACTAAAGCAGGACTAAACCAGGACTGAGTGTCGGGACTCGGTCTCTATCTCTCTCCGTCTCTCAAGCCCAAGATAGAGTCTATCTATTTTATGCTGAACTACAGGCAAACATGCACGTTTTTCTCTCCTATGCACACGCAGATTTCTGAAAGTTTCGATTTCAGCCGCTGCCGCTGTCAAACTCCCACGAGTCTGCACGAGACATGAAGAGAAAAAAAGTGAGAGAAAGAGAAAACACGACTCCCAATAAGGAGCAGGCTCCTGTCGTTCTCTTCAAAGAGCCGGCTCTAAGAGCCGCTTCATTTGCGACCGACTCATCACTACTAGCTAGTAAAGAAAGTACCGCTATTAGCCTTTAGCCGTAAATAGGTGCGTGTCGTGGTAATTAATTATATGTGGATCATTCACACGTCTATTCACAGCTCATTTACATATCAGTGCTGGTCCAGTAACAAATATACGGCCAATACAGTCACTTTACAATAGACCAACAGAAAACAGCCTGTTTATGTGCGGGAGCTACAGCAAGTTAGCGACGCTACCCAAAACTAGCTTTAAAATCGACATATTTCCAACACTCAGCGCTCACACAGGCTCCTCCTCACATCACAAGTCTGCACTAATAAATGTCCTTTTAAACCAGACTCAAACCGATTGTCTGTAAAAAGAAAATAATCTCAGAGTTGCACATGGATCTGTGTCTGCAGGTGTAAACAAACACACATGAGTGACATGACTCTGTGGTGTGTTCAGGGACAGTACAGACACACACACAGACAATAGACTCCGCAGATAAATACTGATGTGGAGCCACATATTAGGACATTTATCTGTCTGTAAATTGGATTAAATGAACATAATGTAGAGAGTCTAAGATTTATAACGACGTATCACATGCACATGTGAAATATCGGCCCATATCAACAAACGACGGATAGTCGATACGTCTCCAGGAACCCATCGGCCGATAATATTGGCTAACCGATATATATATCGGTCGGGCTCTAATCTGTGATACAGTAAGAATACTCACTGTAGTGTATGTGATACAGTAAAAGTATGCAGTATTTTTAGTATTAGTATTGAAACAAAAACAGCACTGATGCACTCTGTTGGCTCTACATTAGCACAAATCCAGGTGATCCAAGTGTCAGTGAGTGTGGAGCAGATGCTCTTGTTGTTTTTGCTGCGTTGTCCACACACGTCTGTAGTCCACAGCTCCATGTGCTCTGAAGCAGAGCTCTTGTGGCTGTGTTCAGGTTGGACGTGTCTCAAAATGGCCGACGTGTTTAATTTAGCGCGGTCCCCAGCAGTGCGCTGCGGAGCCCGTCAGCACCGGGATACAGCCGTGACAAGGTGCCACTAAAGCCAGAGCCCAATTCTCTTTTAATTGTCACCAACTGTCAGCGCGCTTAGCTCCGGGGGTCCCATTGGCTCCTTATTCCCGACAGGCAAAAAAAAAAAAAAAAACACCTAAATGCCACTGTATAATCAGAAGAAAAATACAGTTAAATAAGCCTGCCAATAAAGTCTGGTGGAGGACTCAGTGAGCAGCAAGTGTGACGTATGGCAAAGATGTTTCATCACGTACACTAAATCTCCTCGGCTCTTGTGTATCACACAAGGCCTGTTACACTTGTATGGGGCTTTTGCTAACACACACACAGATCACCATGTTACTTTTTATCTTTCTGAAAATGATATATTCACTATTAAAAAGATTAATCAATTAATCAAACTTTTGTTTTTGACACTGTGAAGCCCCCTCCCTTTCCCCCCCCCCTTCAGAGCACAGTCACATCACCATCAGTGTGGATCCCACTAATGAAACTACTGCACATCTCATCAGGTTTATCAAGTTGTAGTATATTGTATTTTGTTTTTGTGTACTTGTGGAGAATTGTTGTGTGGGAGCATGGGTTGACTTGTGGGTGAATAGAGCCTGGAAGAGATCACTAGATTAATCAAATATGCGTGGATGACATCTCAGAACTCCTGGCTTGGTTTTGATGAGGGCAAACATATTACTTAATAATATGACAAACAGCTCCAAAAAGTTGACGTTGTGTAATCCAAAAAACAACTGAAAAACAAACATTCTAACTTTGAGCAGGGTCCCGGCTTGTTTCCAAAAGTTTAAAGGGGACAAAGTTGCAAAGAGCTTTTAACCATGTTATTATCCCCGTGATGATCAGGTTTTTTGAGTATCCTGGTTTCGTCACGGTGCATGTATATGTAGTGTCCTGATTTCAATATCCTGGTTATGAGAAACTGAGGTACTGTAGCTGGAATATTCCAATAGTAACCGGGATACTGTGGCATGTATATGCTGTTGAACACAACATGAATACAGATAAATGTAGAACACCCCCAGCGCGATGTCATTGCAAAGTATCAAGAACTGTGTTGCCTTCTCAGTTATACTTGCTCCCTCTGCAAGCCCTCTGCTGGGTGCTTACTTTGAGCTCAGATTTTACAGGATTCCAAATAACGGGAAGCCATTTGGAGCAAATTATTGTATAGCAGATAAAAGTGAAATATTTCTTCTTTAATGTCATACTTCCAGACAAAGCAATAGCAGCTCCGTGGAGACAAGTTCCGCTTTGTTTTCACTTCCTTAACAATGTACTATCGAACTTTTCCAGTGGAGTGTCTGACACTTTCTTGTCTCCATGGCCTCCTGGAACTGAAAAATGCAAGGCAGATACATTTAAAGGGCCAGTACCCCATTTTCCCCTTATATTTGAGCTAAATGTGTCTTGATTACTTACTAGCTTTGTAGGTAAAAAATAAAATTAGAAAGCATTACATTGTCCAATAATCAGGCAGTGTGCATTAGCATTCTAATTGTTGTTACATTACAGTCACCGTACTGGTTTCTGAGAGTTGTGAAAAGTGCTTATAAACTCCGGTGAACAATTAGGACGCTCAGAAACAATAAGGTAAGTGAGGATGTTGGACCACTGCAAGCCATTTTGAGATCCAATATTATGCAAAGATGACTTATATGAGCTTTTAGTCATGTTATGTTTTTACCTCATCAAAAACATCCCTGGAGTTGTGTTTTGTTTCATTCACACATGTCCTGCATTATTATCTGTCTATATCTCCAGCTCAAAATGTCCTTTTCCACCATCATGTCATAAAGCATTTGTGAGCAGCTCCTTTTAACTTTAGTTCAGTAGAGATTGGCAATATCTGGGTTTCATGTGACGTCACAGGGCTACGTTTGTCAGCACGCAAAATCAGATGGAGAGATGGAGGGCAGGAAGTGAACTGACTGGAGGAGAAGGCCGATGTGTTGTGTAGTTTACGGCTGTGCCAATCGTTCTCACCGAGAGAAGGAAAAGTGATTTTTTTAGAGTACCGAATATAGTCGTTCACAAAGGTCAGAAATGGGAAAAGCCGACAGAACAACACCGTAAAAAGTGGATTACAAACTTGTTTGCGGTCGGGAGGAGCAGAATTCGCTAATGCTCGTGTCTGCAGTGACCACTTCATCAAAGATTTGTTACAAAGCTAAATTGTTTTTTGTGGTTTACCTAAACATAAACGAATCATTAACAACTAACGGCTAACGACGTTTGTTGACATTAAATAGTTCAGATAGAGGTTTTTCCCATAACAGTCGATACACATAAAATAAGAGAAACACTCACCCCGGCGAAGACCAAACGATAATCATCATGTATACGTTTTGCACCAAGGTTGAGGACCCATCCACTGACAAAAATCAGTGGATTGGTCCTTCTTTTACTTCGGCAAATCTTTTACTTCAGTTGAAAATTCACTCATTTTCAATAAGATCAGGGTTACGCCCAATATATTTGTCGACTAACTGCTCGTACTTTTGTCTCGCTACTGGCTCTAAATCCTTACAATAAGAACTCTTCTCCATATCTGTGTTCTCCAGAGCCGTGTTTGTCGTGTTTGTCTTCACTTCCTGCCCTCCACCTGAAATTCGCGCATCATCGTGATCATGTGACTGAAACCCTCCTATTTCAGTGTTGAAATTATCCAAATGATTCCAGTGAAGGTGGAGTTTAAAAACACAGTGAAGCACTTCCTGTATTACCGTATGACATCACAAGGCGGAGTGTTTGTTGATTGAGAGAAGTAGTCAGCCTGAATCTGCAGGGTTTGTGTGTTAAACATGTGTGAATAAAACAAAACACAACTCCAGGCATGTGTGTGATGAAGAAACAATAGAAAATAGCATCATATTTAAAGACTCTATTCATGCTTTAAGACCAATTTGTGGTCCAGCATCAAATCGCCTGCATCACATCACAGAGAGTCTGCATTAATGTGAACGCTTCCACAGAGCCTAAATTTGTATAAATATTTATACATTTTTGGTCGCTGAGGGTAGATAAGTTAAGTTTGGATTTTTATTGCCTACTAGGAGGACTCAAATATTGAGTAATAATGTGTTTAATGCAGCTTTGTGCACATTTGTTTACGTTTTACAGAACAGAAACTTTAACCACATGGCTCATTTACATAAACTATAAGCTTTGAAAAAAACAACTCTCTCCTTGTGTCCTGATGCGGTCAACTTCTGTCGGACTAAAGGACAGTGGAATATGAGTGTTCTTTCTATGACAGAGGGTGCTCTGCTGATGGTGAGTCTGTTCTATGTATAGGCGAGTTTCATTGACAAAGGCGCGCGTTGCATGCTGGGAATTATTTTGGTCGGCGACAAGAAACACTAATTCAACATGACGGACGGAGCGAGAAAGCAGATATTGATCCCGGTTATTTATCCACCATAACGGCAGAGGAACCAAGACCATTTGACCAGAAATTGGTCATAAGCATCGATGGACCAAACCAAATTTCTGGTCGGAATCGCCAACTACCTGGACAAATATTCACTTCGGCAATATCCACAATTATTTGGTGGAAACTCCTGGGCCATTCACAGCAGAAAAGATGAAAGCCTCCAAGAGTCTCAATGTGTTTGTTAGGATCTTCTACGTTTGCTCTGCGAATGTTTGAAAGTCGTTTAATTCACCGTTAGTGGTTCTTTTCACTCGGAATACAAAAAAGACATTTTCCTTCTTCCGTGCTTCTATTTGTGCATCTGATAATGCAGCAGGAATTTACCATTATCGGGGAGACGCAAGGTTAAGCACTGTGTTTGACCGCTATCGTGTTTCTTGCCTCCGACCAAAATATTTCCCAGCATGCAACGCGGGCTTTTAATAACAATGACGTCAGCTCAAACTCGCCTATATATCGCGTTGGAGATGGTTCATGTGAAACTTTTCCGAGATTATACGTCTGCAGGATGTACATCATCATCTTTATTCCGGACTCATGGTCCATTTAAAAAACAGACAAGGACAGTGACAATACAAAACAATAAACATTCATGTTTTTAAAAGAAAGCCATACCAGTGTCTCCACATGTTGGACTGATATCTTATTGCACTAAATCTCAAATTTGTGAGTGACATTATTATTTCATTGTCTGATTTGTTCAGTCTGCAGATAAAACTGTACGTTAAAATTCTTAGGGCAGCCTGCAAAGTGTTCACTCGAGTAGTAACAAACATTTCATTCGCACTCGTCCATCGTGGCCTCCTCAAAAGCATCACTGTAGGCCGCCTGCAGTCTTTGCAAACTGGCTTTTTTATAATTACACATACACATATACCATATATATGAATGGACATATATTCTCTGTAGCATTTCTTTGATTTCATAAATGCAACACAGTATAGTCTTTTATACACACCACACAGGTAAAAAAAAAAGGTATGCAGTATTATCCTCATTTTAGAGTCAAAAGGGCTTTGTGACTCCGGGTGTTTTCTTTTCTGTGTTAGTCGGTCCAAATGGCTCTTTGAGTATTTAAGTTTGCAGACCTCTGGTGTACACGCCAGGTTTAAACCCTCGCCGCCTAGCAATGTGGCGATGAATTACTTTGCTGCGCATAGACCTCGACGCAGACCCATAAATCAAAAACGACAGCAACGAAGCGACACCACCAGTGTGCAATAAGTTGATGCAGAACTATACTTCGGCTTTTATCAGAAGACGTTTGGAAACATGCGGATGACGACTGAGCATGTGATAATTAGCAGCAGGGTCTTCAACACATGCAAAAGATTTCCATGGGGGACGGGACTCTCTAATAGCAGCTTCGATGTCACTTAAAACAGCTGAATGGAACTGTTGATTTTTTTCATACACAAATTAATAGACAATTTATAAAAGGAAAAAAGAAAGAATACAATGACATCTAGATGAAGAAAACCAGTCCATTTTCTCAGTTTTTCCAGATTTTGTCAGAGTTACTAACTCTGAGCTCCAAACGTCTCCCAGTTTTGCAACTTAAGTGTGAAAAGAGCCTATAAATGTCAGGTAAATTTATTTTAATACCATATTGTGTGGCAAAGGCAAAGCAATTATGAGACAAGGCTGAGTCAGACTGTCCAACATTGAATACTGCGTCTTAAATGTGGATTGTGATTAGGAAGTACACTATTGTGAATAGCCCTAACGATCCTTTCTCCTTCGATGAATGCAGATGCGTAGTACATGTCCACAGTGTTTATGTAGAGGGCTCTAAACAGGCTGAGCCCCCTGAGAAGACGCTTGCGCTGCACCAGCCCTTTAGGTTCGGTTAATATTCTGCACAGGACGCCTCTGCTCAATGCGCCGTCACAGCGTTCACGAGCGCCAGGCTGGAGAGGGAGAGCAAAGCACACAGATCTGAATCAAAGACTGCATCAACTCAGGGAATACAGGGATGGAGAAACAGCCCGGGCAGTTAGTATCAGTCTAGTATCAGAGGGAGGGCTGTAATGGGATGGATAGCTTTGGAAGGTAATTTGTTTCATCAGATGCTGAATTTTAAATCAGGCCTGTTCTGCAAAATCGACTATTTGAGCAGTTTTACTGATCAAGCCCTGTTTTCATCGCTACAGGTACACACCCACTGCTCTGTACTTACTTCGCTCTCCAAATTTATATTCTTAATCTGTGATACATATAGGATTTGGCAGTGTCGCGCAGTCTTTTTGGTACAAATGAAGAAAAAAAAACTCTGCTCTAGTGTGATGTGCAGTTGTCCATAGGTGGGGCCCACAGCATGTGACGCTTTGTTGTGACGACTTTTACGCCAGTGTCAGTTCCCATTGGACATTACTGTTTTCTAACACAGAAATCAGCGCGCTTGTCTGTTTTGTGATGGTCTGCTCAGACCAGAGCATCAAAAAACGCACTCGATGCCTCTTGGACACCTTTGCCTCAGAGTTTAGAAGCCCTGATGCACGTCTTGGACGCCCTGGATGAACAGGTGAAAAAATAGTTGACAAATCAGGGCATCATTTTCCATTTTCTTCTCCCAGAACGATGGACCAGGCTGAGAGAGCAACTTTAGTGTATTTATTAGCTAAAACCATCAAAGGAGGAGGTCAGCTCGGCGGCTGTGGCGTGTATATATTTATACTCCACTAATGACACGCTAATGACACCGCTTAAGTCATGGTCCAGTCTTGGTCTAGTCCTGGTTTAGTCGTGGTCTAGTCCTGGTTTAGTCCTGGTTTAGTCTTGGTTTAGTCTTGGTTTAGTCCTGGTTTAGTCCTGGTTTAGTCATGGTCTAGTCCTGGTTTAGTCTTGGTTTAGTCCTGGTTTAGTCTTGGTTTAGTCCTGGTTTAGTCTTGGTTTAGTCCTGGTTTAGTCCTGGTTTAGTCGTGGTCTAGTCCTGGTTTAGTCCTGGTTTAGTCTTGGTTTAGTCCTGGTTTAGTCTTGGTTTAGTCTTGGTTTAGTCCTGGTTTAGTCCTGGTTTAGTCTTGGTTTATTCCTGGTTTAGTCTTGGTTTAGTCCTGGTTTAGTCTTGGTTTAGTCCTGGTTTAGTCTTGGTTTAGTCCTGGTTTAGTCTTGGTTTAGTCCTGGTTTAGTCTTGGTTTAGTCCTGGTTTTGGTTTAGTCTTGGTTTAGTCCTGGTTTAGTTCTGGTTTAGTCTTGGTTTAGTCCTGGTTTAGTCGTGGTCTAGTCCTGGTTTAGTCCTGGTCCAGTCCTTGTTTAGTTCTGGTGATCGGCTCTGTGGTTGCGGTGTGTATATATTTATAATCTGCTAATGACATGGCATAGATTTTCTTGTTCTGGTGTTTGTGGTTCCCGGTTCTTTCTCTTTCTTCTCCTTCTTCTGAATAATAGCATCACTGCGTCACTGGGTAGTTGTCCCTGGTTAGTTGACGCAGTGCGACCAAAGCCAAAAGTTCAGCATTTTCAACTTCTGATCGTTGACGCCTCCATAGTTGAGGGCTTGGAAATATTTGTGCTGAATAGGTCATTTTTATTATTATTATTATGTTTTTTTATTTTTACTAACAATTTTTAAACACTGAAAATACTTTGCAGTTGCAAATAATTTGCAGTTGAAATTAAGAATGAAAATGATTCACGCATGAAAAAATTCAAAATAAGAAATTCCGCAGCAAATCTGATGAAACAGATGATCTTCCACAGGTAGTATGGAGCTGTGTATTGTTCCACTTGGCTCTGCAGCATCAACACTAAAGATGTGATTAAAACACAACACTACACAACCATTAGGCCACTATCACACACACTCCTCTCTTCATTTTTAAAATCAATATCACTTTTCTACAAAGCTCCTGGTCACATCAAGGAAAACTATATTATCTTGAGGGAACAGGATTGCCTGGTCTCCAGAACAAACACTTCTCCAGAAATATACAAACATGTGAGTCAGATCAAGAGGTGCATCTCCCCAAGATCAGATGGGTGTGATTGACAGGTGGATTGGCCAATCAGGGACACACATCAGAACAAATATGTCTGCTTATGAGGCAAAAAATAAAGGAACAAAATAACACAGGAGACTGAAGAACTGTGGATTTTTGCAGCATCAGTGAGTACAACACTAAACTCTGTTCATCTGAAGCGAGAGACATGTCATTTTGGTTTCATTTTCATTTTGGTGACCAATGAGCTTCTTTGTTTCACATGTGTCACTGAAAACTAAAGAATGTGATTGGACAATCGTATTTTGTGACTGATGTTCATGTGTATTTTTATACATGAGAATGTCAGTTTGGAAAGAACAATATATATATACAATATATATTATAATGTGCACAGTAGGACAGAGTACTACAACTTGCAGGAAACACTACGGAGTGGCACTGAAAAACTCATGTTCATTTAGTGCCAACTTTTGGTTCACTGGCTTTAAATGTCAGTGTCAATGAACCCATACATACATACATACATACATACAAACATACATACATACAAACATACATACATACAAACATACATACATACATACATACATACACACACACACACATATATACATACATACATACATACACACACATATATACATACATACATACATACACACACATACATACATACATACATACATACACACACACACATACATACACACATACACATACATACATACATACATACATACATACATACACACACATATATACATACATACATACACACACATACATACATACATACAAACATGCATACATACACACACACATATATACATACATACATACGCACACACATACATACATACATACATACATACAAACATGCATGCATACATACATACACACACACACACATACATACAACATGCATACATACATACATACATACATACATACATACAAACATGCATGCATACATACATACACACACACACACACAACATACATACAAACATGCATACATACATACATACATACAAACATGCATGCATACATACATACACACACACACACACACATACATACAAACATGCATACATACATACATACAAACATGCATGCATACATACATACACACACACACACACATACATACATACAAACATGCATACATACATACATACATACATACAAACATGCATACATACATACATACATACATACATACACACACACATATATACATACATACATACATACACACACACACATACATACAAACATGCATACATACATACACAACATACATACATACATACATACATACATACACACACACATACACAAACATACATACACACACACATACATACATACAAACATGCATACATACATACACACACACATACATACATACACACATACATACATACAAACATGCATACATACATACATACATACAAACATGCATGCATACATACACACACACACACATACATACATACATACATACAAACATGCATACATACATACATACATACATACAAACATGCATGCATACATACATACATACACACACACACACACATACATACAAACATGCATACATACATACATACATACAAACATGCATGCATACATACATACATACATACACACACACACACATACATACAAACATGCATACATACATACAAACACGCATACATACATACACACATACATACATACACACACACACACACACACACACACACACACACACAACATACATACATACATACAAACATGCATACATACATACATGCATACATACACTCACTGATCTATGTAGCAGTCATACAGGTGTTACCTCTATATGCTCACACATTACCTCTGTGATCTGCTCAGTTGAATGTAAAACCCTTGTGCCCTCTGTGTGCACGCTCATACAAAATAATGGAGTGGCCATTTTGCACGTGTCAAAGCACCTCGGTGTGAGTGGGCCTTAAGAGTGAGACACTCACAGGAGTAGTGAGGGTCATGCAGCCTCACTCTGTTTGGATCATTACTGTGGGTGTTACCTGCCTTTGTAAAACCTGGGTCACATTATAATATTTTCTGGATGTGTACTGACTGTCCATGACTGGACGACTCAAGGTTTGTTTGAAACTTTAAGGCTCTGTGCCTGATAGTGATTCCTCACTTAGCTTATGCATTCTGAGCAACCTACTTATTCAGTTTATTTTTCACTTTTGACAAAAGCTCTTTAGATTCAGACAGTCCACAGTGGACTTGTTTTGACCCCAAGAGCTGCTTATACAGTAGAGCTGTACTGGGGCAACACACTCAATTACAAAACAATGGTGTAAAGGGTCATTAAGAGTCGCCTTTCATTTAAAGGAGACAATTGTCCAATTTGTGGTACTTGACAAAATAAAATACATTTTCATGTTCATACTATTGTATCAGCTATACTGCTGTAGAGACTGTGGCATAATATCAAATCATGTCATTGTGTAGGTGTTAGCTTTCATACTAATGTTGGGCACTAATCGCTACTAAACTTAACACTGTTTTCTAACGAGACTCTGGTATGGAGCGGCTGCCAGGTGCCAAAACAGCACTTATTATTCATAGTCTGTAATGTTGTGCAGCTAATGCCAACTCTGCCTTTAAAACACTTTAAACACAGTGCCCCATCTGGTACAGAGCTTTACAACACAAACATGTCCTCAGTATGAGTGCTGCTGACATTCAAAGTTACCTCACGGTTATTGTCTTCACAGAGACGTTTTTGCTTTGCCTGGAATGTTCCACAGTATGGCATTAACTATTTTTGTTTAGTCAAGCAGGTGATTTCACCAAACCAAAGACACACACGCACGGGCACACACCCACCCACACACACATACACATATAATGTATATGTTTTGGTAATTAAAGGGGGTATTGTGCTTTTTGGATATTTCTACCATATTAAAACATTCCCTTATGAAAAAAAAAAAAAAAAGGTTTTAGATATCATTCATGCATGTTTGAGTAATCTGGTGATCTCTTCCATGGGGGACAATTTAAACACTGCTTACGGTAGGCTGTACAGTCCTATCCAAAGCTCAGCTCACAAGCATTTTACATATATTTACAAAAGCATGATACAAAACTCTACACTACAACTGGACAAACCTGATGTGATGTGCAGTACTTTCATTATCGAGATGCACACAGATTATAATGTGAGAGTGCTCTGAAGGGGGAGTGACTTGGTGCATGGAGATAAAGGGAGGGGGTGTCAAAAATGAAAACTTAGCAGAAGGGCTGTGAGAATTTCTCTTGTGCAGTGCAGTGTAATGGGGTTTTACAGATGAGTTATAAATATATATAATATGATTCTTCAGTGAGTAACGTGTAAGGCCCATACACCCACAGTAAACTCCCACAGAGGCGTCTGCGAGGGTGTGCTAGTGTGCACTGTGCGCAACTGGAATTTCCCCAATTGAATCCAAATGAATGTCCCAAGTTCTTCTTTACCTCAGGTGAGTTGGTCCCATCATCATAACCTCGTCTAAATCTTTTTTTTTTTTTTTTTTAGCTCTGATTAACAAACAAGGGCACAGGACTTTTGTAGTTGCATGTGTTACCTGCACGTCCTTATGCAACTATCTCCAAATGAAAACAGCGAGAGGCGAGAAAAAGGCACTTTGTGTCCTGGGCGCACAGACCAGACACGTTATGAATAGTTTTATAGCTACGCATTGAAACTACACAAAGATGCTCCAGTGTGAATGAGACAGATCACGAATCATACACGCAAACATGGTGCAAAAACAAAGCTCCTCACCGGACTGAGACGTCCAGAGCACATACACACTGTGTCAGGTTTTCCTCACTCCATGATCCAGGTGCTTTAGTCCCAAACTCCACTAAAAGCTTCTATGTGCACTACATCATTTGAGTGCATAGGCACTCAAATGATGTAGTGCAAACAGGTCCTAAACACTGCACATTAGTGTAAATAGCAAAACAAACAGTGATTTGTTACGTAAACAAAACCACGTGTTTACCAGGCGCGTCGCTGCAGAACAGCCAGCTGCAGTGGCTGTTCAGGTCGGGTCCCCTTATTTGAACCCATTTGCTCAGAGCCACGTAAAACATGAACTGGTTCATAGTTCAGAGTAAAAGGATACCGGGCGTGTGCTGGAGCCTCATTAAAATGCAAAATGAGGTTACCGCAGTGACCTGAACTCTACTGTGGTGTGATTGATCATACTGCAGCATGTATTGCAATATTGTGGTTACTGTGACAGCCCTACTTAGTATTATTAAAACAATATAACACTTCCGTATAATAAAACCCCACACAAGTGTTATAACCCCTCTTTAAACTATAAAAACATCTTAAGTGCTCCTCGTTGTTTGAACATTTCCATAGAGACAACAGCCCTCGACCAGTAAAGTTACAGTGTGCACCTTTAAACATGAAAATAAACCTTGCTCACTTGTATTTCTGCCCAGTGTGTTGTGTTTGTGTGGACGCAGACAAAGGGCAGAACAGGAGAACTTTTGTGAGCAGCCGCCCTGTGAGTGTACTTGAGGACAGATTTGGTGGTCTTTACCCTGACGTTGATGAGCTCTCACAGGGCGGAGCAGCTCTCCTCTCTGGGCTCTGCTGTACTTATCTGCACATAGACATCAGTGTGGAGGTCTGGAGCACAGGGGAGGTTGGTATAGATGCACTCAAGTAATCCTGCACACCAAACACGGCTGATAAGATTTAGAAGAAATAAGATGGATTCTGTGGAACTCTGCAGGCGGTAAAGTGCTCCTCAAGTCTGATATTGTGAGACTGATATCTCAACAAAAACAACACAGAGCTCATGAGTCACACTTTACCTCACAGAACAGTAATCGACCATTCTAGAGCGAACAGACGAGCTAATGCACTTTCAATGGGGGAGTTTGATTTAGCCACAAATTATAAAAAACTGTAACAGCAGAGCAGTGAAAAATAATGGTATTATTACTGATGCACTGTTTACTACTACAACTACTACTACTATTACTATTACTACTACTACTACTACTACTAGTGCATGTGCTACTTCTACTGCTCGTGTAATGGAAACTTTGTGTTTGTTAGGCAAGTATGACTTTATATAAACTTAGTTAGAAATTATAGCAAATGTACTTAGGCATGCATGCAAATTCCTGAGGAAATGATGTGAGCTTGTTTCTACCTCAGGGCCCCGGGTGCGTTCCCCCGGCCCCCCGCAGAGCCTGGTCGGGAGTGGGGCAGAGGCAGCAGGCTGCATACAGAGGCTCCTCCATCTGCCTCTCTGACTCTAAAGTGGAGCTTTGATGGGAAATGTGCAGTGAAAATTGGCGTGTGCCGTCCACAGTGGCAGTACACACAGAGCAGAGCAAACACTGGTGTACAAGGAGCAGAGCTCTGAGAACACAGCTGCTCCTCTTTGGTTTGTACAGCAACTTCAGAGAGGAAAGACTCTCCACTGCTCCTCTTCACCAACTACACCAGTGTGTTCAGGGCTCTGTGTGCTCAGGCTTCAGTGTGCTCAGGGCTCAGTGTGCTCAGGGCTCAGTGTGCTCAGGGCTCAGTGTGCTCAGGGCTCAGTGTGCTCAGGGCTCAGTGTGCTCAGGGCTCAGTGTGCTCAGGGCTCAGTGTGCTCAGGGCTCAGTGTGCTCAGGGCTCAGTGTGCTCAGGGCTGTGTGCTCAGGCTCAGTGTGCTCAGGCTCAGTGCTCTGTGTGCTCAGGGCTCAGTGTGCTCAGGGCTCTGTGTGCTCAGGGCTCAGTGTGCTCAGGGCTCTGTGTGCTCACGCTCACACACTTCACGCACACTCACACACTTCACTTAGACTCACACACTTCACTAACGCACCTCACTCACTCACACACCTCATTCACACTCACACACCTCACTCAATCACACTCACACTCACACATCTCACTCACACTCACACACCTCACTCACACTCACACACTTCACTCACACACCTCACTCACACTCACACACTTCACTCACACTCACACACTTCACTCACACGCCTCATTCACACTCACACACCTCACTCACTCACATACCTCACTCACACTCACACACCTCACTCACACTCACACACCTCACTCACTCACATACCTCACTCACACTCACACACCTCACTCACTCACATACCTCACTCACACTCACACACCTCACTCACACTCACACACCTCACTCACACTCACACGCCTCATTCACACTCACACACCTCACTCACTCACATACCTCACTCACACTCACACACCTCACTCACACTCACACGCCTCATTCACACTCACACACCTCACTCACTCACATACCTCACTCACACTCACACGCCTCATTCACACTCACACACCTCACTCACTCACATACCTCACTCACACTCACACACCTCATTCACACTCACACACCTCACTCACCACTCACACTCACTCACACTCACACACCTCACTCACACTCACACACCTCACTCACACTCACACACTTCACTCACACACCTCACACACACTCACACACTCACTCACACACTCACACACTTCACTCACACACCTCACTCACACTCACACACCTCACTCACACTCACACACCTCACTCACACTCACACACTTCACTCACACACCTCACTCACACTCACACACCTCACTCACACTCACACACCTCACTCACACTCACACACTACACTCACACACCTCACTCACACTCACACACCTCACTCACACACTCACACACTCACTCACTCACACACTCACTCACTCACTCACACACTCACACACCTCATTCACACTCACACACTCACTCACACTCACACACCTCATTCACACTCACACACCTCACTCACACTCACACACCTCACTCACACTCACACACCTCACTCACACTCTTCAGTCACGCACATACACACACACACTTCATTCACACACACTTCATTCACTGTACAGAGGGCACAAGAACTCCCTCTTGGGTTGCAGTGAGAAATGACGTCACTCAAATGACTCTAAAACTATAACTGCTAGTTTCAAAATCCAGCGTCAACAATGGTGGAGTCACACAGGCAGATTAAATGTCAAACTAAAACAAGCACAAACAAAACCCTCATGGAAATAGACATGTGAAGATGACCTGCATATATCCCAAAAGTCCGGAATTGAAAAGTGTGAGTCTGGAACTGGAGTTCCATACATTTTAAGGCCTCGTGATGAGTTCAAGGTACTCCCGTTAATTACAGACTGTGGCTAAAAAAGTGGAAGTAATCTTTTAATGCTCCTTTTTACTCTGATAATTAGCGCAGTGCTCATTCACTTGGTTATTACATTCAGTCCATTACATTTCCAAAGAGGAATTAGGATGAATGTGCTATATACAGAGCGTGCCCATACAAACACAAGGCTCTTTTACACAGTTTGGGATCTATATACAAAAGTATATATAGGCTGTAACACTGGTGACATTTGGCAATTTGCAGGATAACTGAGGCTGAATGTAAGTAATTAACAAATCAATTTACAAAGAATAATACAAGGCAAAGTTGTAGGTCAGATCTGTAGAGAGGCCACTATGCTGACAATTGAGAATACAGGTTTTTAAGAGACTATGTCAAGTAAAAATATATAGTCCAGTTTCTACATAGAAGATTTGACCAAGATTTTTCAAGTGTTCACACAATTTACAATGCAAATCTGGTTTATTTCAATAATTAGATTTAAAACCAGATTTATAGTGACTTATGTTATGTTTAAAGCAGCTCTGCTTGTGTACAAGTCTCTCCATGGTCGAGCACCAAAGTCCATCTGTGACATGTTAGTGTCATATGAACCATCTCACACTCTGAGGACCTCAGGGACCGGCCTCCTGCTGGTGCCCAGAGTCACGACTAAACAAGAGCGTTTCAGGTTCATGCAGCTAAAACCTGGAACAGTCTGAACATGTGAGACAGACTCTTCTGTGACGCTGTTTAAATCCAGGCTCAAAATATTTCAGTTTAACTGTGCATATAACTGAAAGGTTTTCATTCCGCACTCTTCTCTCCAATTTATGTCCCTCTTTTTAAATTTTAATCTTCATGATTATTTATGTTTTGATTTGTTTTTATTATGATTTTAATGTATTTCTTATTCTATCAAGCACTTTGAATTACTTTGTGTACGAATTGTGCTGTACAAATAAACTTGCCTTGCCTTATGTGAGGAAGAGCATCCGGTGTAAACTCCTGACCCAGAATGACATGAGAATGAGCAGGAGTCCTATTGTTTAGCAGCACATATATGAAAGCTGTGTGAGACTCAGTGGAGCTGGTCTGTATGCAGCACCTGTAGTGTTGTTTACTGCACCGGTGTGATGGTGAGAAACGCTCCCCCGCTCACAGGCATATGCTCACGATGTGCTCATGAATATATCCAAATACATTATGCAACTTAACTCATTATGCACTAGGTGTTCTGCATTTTAACTGCACCTATTTACTGTTTTTAATGAAGATGTCCCCTCTCAAGTGACTACAGTGTTTTGGGCCATTTCACAGTAATGCTGGTGGTCAGGGGTCTGTGCTAGGGATTTGTGATATTATATTTTTCGGACCATAAGGCACACTTAAAATCCTTTAATTTTATCCAAAATTGACAGTGCACTTTATAATCCAGTGCGCCTTATGTATTAATTCTGGTTGTGCTTACTGACCTCGAACCGATTTTATGTGGTACCTAGTGCTCAAAAATCTGTCAAAATATTTTATTACGACTTTGGTAAGTTATGGAGTCACACCGCTTCATGGATTGTTCAAACATTATGGCTACCGTAGTCAGGAGTAGGGATGGGCATGATTAGTCGATTAATTGATAATGGATCAGTAAGAATTTCATCGATTACGTTAATTTTAATCGACAAACCGAATGTAGGTTGCTGTGTGTAGTGTGACCAAACAGGTCTGTACATGTGTCTCTGCATCAGAAGGAGCGAGACACAAACAGTCGGGTCAGTCTGCAACGTACTGAAGCACAAATGTGTATTTAACGATGACTTGTACAAGAAATTCCACGCTTTCTGTTGCGTTCAGGACAAGTGTGAGTCCATGTGCACAGTGTATAAAGCAGGAACATATGTTTCTGTGTCCAGTGGGAAAAAGTTTTGCCAGGTGAGAGTCGCTCAATGTCGATGACAAGGCCCCACCTCCCTCCCCCCGTACGGTGTCCTGGTTTTGACAAACACAAATCTGGTCACACTAACCTGTATTCTACTGAGTCATGTCTTTTAATCTGACAGAAATTGACCACATCAGTGCACAAGAGCTGTAGTTTTATCTTCGCTTAGTTTATGCAAATAGCGATGCGGTTTTAAGTTTTGTTTCTGTGAGAGTTGCGCAAAAATTAATTAAACACATTATAATTCTATTATATTAAACGGATTGATGTGGCTCTAGAGTGGTTGCGGTTTATATGTCAAAAAGTTTAATATATTTATGCAGATTAGTAGTGCAGATAGTAATAATAATGATGATACTTTTAATATAAAAACGTTAATGATTAATCGATAATTGATCGTTAATTCTTCCGACGATCAATTAAGAAAATTTAATCGAATGCCCATCTCTAGTCAGGAGTCTCTTGGCGTAAAGGGCAAATTATAGTTCTCTGTCGACTCACTGCACACTGCTGCTGTCACACAAGAACACATATTTTCCATTGAGTCGTGTCCTTTAGTCTGACAGAAGCTGAACTCCATCAGCGCACAAGGAGCGAGCTGTTTTTTCGCTTTTATTTTATGCAAATGAGCCATGTGGTTTTAAGTTCAGTTTCTGTAGAATATAAGCAAATGTGCAAAAAGCTGCTTTAAACACATTATTACTCAATTTATATTTGAGTCATCCTTGTAGGGAAAAAAAAAAAACCTTAAATGATTCACTTTCATAATACAAAGATTCAAAGACAAGATAAGACAAGAAGACAACACCGGGCGAGTTACATCACGATCTGCCAATGGATCGTGGACATCTGGGCTAACGATCAGTCTCAAGTGTCGTCTATTTGTTTTGCTTTAATGTGCCTTTTAATCAGGTGCACCTTATGTATGAAAATAGATGAAAGAATTCCACATTATTGATATTGAGCCTTATAATCCGGTGTGTCTTATAGTCTAAAAAATACAGTATATAGGTTAGAGTATTGCAGTATCGATACAGGCCTATACTGACTGGTCTCTCTGAGGTATAAAGGGAAGCTAATAGTTGTAAATGTTAGAAATTAAAATGATGACAGTGCAGTTATTATCTAAGAGGTTTTATTTCCATCCCTCCATGTCTAAGCACAGCCTACAAACTGTCCTGTTTGTACTACTAGAGCAGGTGGTCCCATAACATCTATATCTTGTCCTTCTTTGCACTACTTGGGTAGGTGGTCTCATACCTGGCTGAAATTGTCCAGAGCCTTGTGCAGGTTGGCATGCATGCCCGTAGGTGGCTCGTTGGTGATCTTGATGCAGTTCTCCAGGATGCCCTGTGGGATGATGTGGCCCTCCGGTGTGGAGGAGGGCTCGGCACTCACAAACACCCTGCACTGCTCGTGACTGCTCTGTGCCTGCTGCTCTAGGAGCTTCTCCAGCGTGCCCAGCCAGCGAGCTACCAGATGGATGTTCTGCAGCACACAGGGTCACACAGGGTCACACAGGGTCACACAGGGTCACACAGGGTTATTCATTTACAACAACACAAGAACTATATGCCTGGAATGTTCCACAGTAGTGCATACAATTCTTCTATCCAGCGTTCTTAATGTTCTTACTGAGCTCGTCTCTCCACAGATCTGATTCAAAATGACATCATTACTGCTCCTGTTGTGCAGTTCTTATAGTTTGTTAGAGTCTGGGCAGAGAGTGCAGCAGAACTTCAGATGAAATATGAGATGTCTGAGCCCATAAAAAGTTCTATATTGTTCTTATCGTTCTGTGTGTAAGAACAATCTTGTGAATGATTTGGCTTAACCTGGCCTGGAAGCATCATCTCTTTGTTTAAATGGAATAAGACTGCATTGAATATCATTCTATGGAACATTCCAAACAAAGCAATAACGTGTCCATGGAGACAAGCAGGCGTCAGAAAAGTGACATAATGGACCTTTAGAGGAATATAACAATATAAAAGCGGAGAACTACACCAAGGAAACAGTGATATTAAGAAAGACCCCAAACAGATTAAAAACAAAGAGAAAGTGCAGCTTTGTGCTGTGCTGTAACAGTTCAAACATTAAGACTGGGCGCACAACACGGGGCCAGTAAACAGTGTGTTACATAAACTGAACGGCCCGAACCTGAAGCCATATCCTGAAGCTCATTTACTGTGTGTACGTTTTCATTTTATTTCATTGTTTTTCTGGCTCTGACCCAAAACAATGCAGTTCAGTTTATCCTTATAAAACCACAGTGAAGAGGATTTCACATAGAATGTTTGGATACACATACATACACATACAGACGCACACAGATGAACACAAAGGCAGACAGATGCACAAAAAGGCAGACAGATGCACAAAAAGGCAGACAGACTCACACAAAAGTACACAAAGGCACACAGATGTACACAGACACATACATATGTACACAGACATACATAAACGCACTCAGATGTACATAAATGCACACAGAGGCACACAGACGCACACAGATGCACAAAGATGTTCACAAAGGCAAACAGATTCACACAGATGCACACAAAGTCACACACAGATGCACACAGACATACACAGGCACACACAGACACACACAAAGGCACACAGACACACACAAAGGCAGACAGATGCACACAGATGCACCAAAAGTCACACACAGACATACCTAGATGCACACAGACGTACACAGGCACACACAGACGTACACAGATGCACACAAAAACACACAGATGTACACAGACGCACACAGATGCACACAGATGAACACAAATGCACACAAAGACACACAGATGTACACAGACACATACATATGTACACAGACATACATAAACACACTCAGATGTACATAAATGCACACAGAGGCACACAGACGCACACAGATGCATACAGATGCACAAAGACGTTCACAAAGGCAAACAGATTCACACAGATGCACACAGTCACACACAGATGCACACAGACATACACAGGCACACACAGACACACACAAAGGCACACAGACACACACAAAGGCACACAGACACACACAAAGGCACACAGACACACACAAAGGCACACAGACACACACAAAGGCACACAGACACACACAAAGGCACACAGACACACACAAAGGCACACAGACACACAAACAAACAAACAGAGCTTCATAATGGTTTAATAAGATCTGGAAATGTCTGTATTACTGTGTTTGCCTTGACGATGAGCAAAATACAAAAAAATAAATAAATAAAAATAAAAAATCATTTTTGCAGTAACTATGAAGTGACACAAAATTTAACAACAACTATTTCATTTGAAACATTTTGCTGTGATCCAAAGATATTCTAATTATTGAGCATTCTAATTATTCAACATGATGAGTTTATAAGTGCTTTTAACAACTTTGTCATGGTGAAGCTAATGGCAACCAGTACCAATAACAGAGCAGCTGTTTATACACGACACAAGGCCCAATTTAATATAAAACACAATTGTATGTCATATATATATATATATATATATATATATATATATATATATATATATATATATATACATATACAACTCTCCATCAGTTTGGGGTCCGTGGCCTGAAAAACATTGAAGACTACTGGTTTAAATAATGCAAAGCAGTCTAAACTAGGATTCACAAAAGTGTTGAAAAGTATCAGAAAATAGCCGATGCTAAAACTACTGTAGTATCAGTCACTATCAGTATCAAAACTAAAAAAGTTCCACTGAGAGGACAGAAATGAACCTTCAGCTCTAGAATGATGTTGACCTGTATCAGAACAAGTACAGTTGTGCTCATAAATGTACATACCCTGGCAGAATTTATGATTTCTTGGCCGTCTTTCAGAGAATATGAATGATAACACAAGAACTTTTCTTTCACTCGTGGTTAGTGCTTGGATGAAGCCATTTATTATCAAACAACTGTGTTTACTCTTTTTAAATCATAATCAAGTCATTGACCTTCAAGTCCAAGTCGAGTCCCAAGTCTTAGTCTATTTTATCAAGTCAAGTCTCAAGTCTTAAAAATAATTACACAAGTCTGACTTAAGTCCTAGTCACAACTTGCAAGTCCCACCTGTGCTACCATTTAAAGGTGCACTATGTATAACTTTTCTGGTGTCTTCATGGGGACATGGAGTTTGGTGTAGAATGTTCCGGTATGACAGCATATCCATCTTGCATTTCCTCAGTAACATGGGTTTTATTGATCTCAAAACTTGCCTTCTTCTTATCATGAGTGGCTCACCTCTCCACAGATCTGACATGTAACTTGGCCCTGTGGTGTCGCCTGCTGTCTCCGCTGAGACTGTGGAACATTCCAGCAACATCTCCATGGAGAGAAGCAGGTTTCAGACTCTCCGCCAAAAAAGTTATTAGAAAAAGTTTGAAAATCATACATTCAGAAAGACAGTATTGTTATTATATTATTATATTATTATTATTATTATTATTATTATGAATATCAAATCTATTCCTTAGCATGAAAATCAAGTTTGAAATGTTATTATCCTGGCAGCGCTGCTCTAAACCAGCTCTCATAAAGCGTTGGTGTGCCCGCCTGATCTCTCCACATTCTTGGCGGGCACAGAGCGCGGCGAGGCAGGGGGCGTGTACCATCGGCCGAGCCTGGATGAGCCCAATTTTCCATGTGGACAGACGGGACTGTTCCAGGAAAAAGCCAGTGAGCGATGCAGACGTGGCCGGAAGCGTGCGGCGCTGGAGCGTTTCAAATGTAATTACACCACTAATAACTGCAGCCATTAATTCTTAAGCCTCTTTACTTTCTCATTTGCCTCTGCTCACTACATTTAATCTCCCTTATGATGCTGCAACTAAGACTTATTTCCAAGCCACAGGACGCTCAGGAGAAGTACATAACTTTTTGGGTACTTCTTATAAGGTCTAAATAATTATGAAGTTTGGAATTACTGAGAGTTTTGAGGAAAAAAAAAAAAAAAAGCTGTGCCATCACTATTCAGAATAAAGAGAACGGAACAATATAAATCCTGCATGTTTGTTGTATGTATGCAGACCATTATAGAGTTGACTAGGGCTGGAAATCACAGCATCGCTCACGATTCAATACAATACATCATTAAAAAATCTAAATTATATACTGCACATGATACTCACGATACTACAAGAACATTTTAGCAACAGTATTTCTTTGTTAAACCACTACTTGTGCAAAGTGAATACGAAATAAATTTTTTGAATCATTAAAAAGTGCATATGACAAGTGTGTTGCATAATTAAGTTTTACGATAAAATACTCTTGGGCTACGTTCAGACTGCAGCCTGAAGTGACCCAAATCCGATTTTTTTGGCCCCTATGCTCCTGTATCTGATCTTTTAATGACAGTCTGAACCACACAGATCTGATTTTTTTTTCAAATGTGACCCAGGACACATGCGACTTCAGTCTGAACGGCCAGGGCACATTCATCCCACCTACACCTCAGGCTCGGAGTCTCGTCAATGGAGGGAAAGTGAGGATAGAGTGTTCATTAATATTTGGGGGGATCACTGTATTCAGGCCAAATGGGAGGGGTCTTATAGGAATCGGGCGTTTTCTGAAATAATTGTCAAAGAAAGGTCCAAGTGTAACTGCAAACGGTCCTGGCTCCAATGCTCCAATGCTGTCACTAAAGTTTAAGGGAAATCTAGATCTGATTTTCTGAGGGTCAACCCTCCAAAAAATGTCAATAAGCGGATTATATTTTCTACTGTATACTCAAAACCCGCAGAACAACTTCAAAACATCATAACAAAACATTGGCATATACTACAAACTGACCCTTCATTGGGTGTGGCTTTTAAAGAGCACCCCCTAGTGGTGTATAAAAGAGGAAGAAACCTTGGAGATAGACTTGTGCACTCCTGTCTTCCTCCAAATCAGACCAGATCATATTGACTCCTGTTCCTGATGGAAATCGCCTGACTGCACCGCTGTGGTGGTGCAGTCAGTGTAACTACATGTGTCGCTGCAACAGTTTTAAGCTCCTCACACTGGAAAAGAAACACTGATCAGAGGAATTATATCCTGCAACACCAAGTCTGTGATTTACACGATCACTTGCCCCTGTGGTAAAACCTGTGTGGGTAAAACAAGCAGGGCTTTAAAAACACATACTGCAGAACATAGGAGCACAATCAGATGTAAAAACATGAACTGTCCTGTGGCGGTTCATTTGAATGATTTTAACCATCCTGTCTCTTCCTTAAGATATACTGGCATTGAACACGTAGAACTGCCCCCTAGAGGTGGGAATCTAGAAATGCTCCTGTCAAAAAGAGACACTTCTGGATTCACCAACTTAAGACTCTCGCTCCTCACAAAGTGAATGTGGAGTTTGATTCTAAGATGTGTTTTTGTGATAGACTTAAACTATTTCTGTATTTTATAAAATGTTTTTTTTTTTGTAAATATCTAAACTGTTGTTTCTTGTTGTAGAGTAGGTTTAACTCACTGGGTGACCTCACTTTGGGACCTCCCGTTCATTGAAGGGGTTTATGGGCACCTGGACTGGCAACCATTTTGTGTGTTGTGGTCCAAAACAAGAAAAATATCTGATGAAGGCTTTTTTTTGCCGAAACGTTATTTTGTTAATAAAGGAGTTTTTGGACATCGGCCGACCGAGTGTGCGATGCATTTTTTCACCCTTGTCTGGCTACTCCTTGCATTTGCACCTCAACAAGAATTTTAGTGTGCATTTTCTGTTTATTTTGGTCCTGGCTCCAATATCGACAAAAAATAAAGAGTTTGAGAGGCTAAAGACTCACGTGTAACCTGTCCATTTTACCAAAAACTGGACAAGCCCAGCGTTAAGGCGACTTTCGTAAACACTGAGCACACTCGCTGCGTGTGACGTTGTTGCATCAGCCTCTCCACTTCCACCCTTTCACGCAGCATCAGTGTCTAGGCTCTGGGGGCTGACAGGTCAATAGTTGTGTTCAAGCTCTAGAGCTTGATGGAGAGCAGAGGCCTGTGTAACTGTGGGAGATTCTCAGAAAAAAGGCTAATATATGATTCACAAAGCTGAATCATATTTTTTGTTCGAGACTCTCAAACTTGTCTTTAATCTTCTGTCTTAAAGTCCATTCAACTGACAACAATCACGTCTTTGGGGTTAAATAATGGCACCACTTCCTGCAGCGATTGTGAAAAAATAAAAATAAAATCACTTATACAGACAGAGAAGACATTAATCTCTGTGCCAGTTTTTGTTTCATGTGGATAGGCGCAGTAATTACAGAGATATGAACCATAAACCAGGTCAACAAATCTGCATCTGTGCACCTGACAGTTCCACACAGACTCCACCTGAGAATCCTGACCTGTCTCCAGCTCTGTTTAAACCAGGAGCTCTTCAGAACGTTGGGAGGTCATGGAAACGCAGCCTTGCTCATTTGTGTGTCTGTTAGCTTGTCTTGGTTGCTCTGCCAGTGTGTCCTTGGGCCTGACACCAGCCTCCCCCTGGCAGCCCGCGCCCGTCACTCGCTGAATAGAGGCTTCAAGTGAAAGCACTTTGCAGGTACAAGAGCCACTTGTGGAGATTTTGACGAGCGTAAATGTGTAAATGTGTCTGGAAGCAGTCTGCAGAGGTCTGGCTACACGTTTTTGACAGCTATGAATTTGTCTTCACGATTAAAGTGCATGTGACAGCTCTTCAGGCTTTTTTTTTTTGTAAATCTGACTTGGTTTGGTGGGGTAATGCATTGTGGCCAATTTTTAACATAGTTTCATCAGTTAAGTGGCAGTTTGCAGGGAAAAAAAAAAAGTAGCGATGAGTTCTAAACTGTAATTCCTCTCCCTGTGTCATCAGCACAGAAAACAACTATAAAACAAAAGAAAAACAAAGTTTTATAAAATTACTGCAAAGAAAAAAAATAAAAAGTGATATAAATGGCAGGTAGGAAACAAGCCATTTTTAAGGCTTAAACAATATCAAATTTATGTCTAGAATACTTTAAAAACATAATTCAAATCAGTACAATCTAGAAAAACTAAGGCTATGTCCACACGACAACACTCCTGATTTTTTTGCTTTGCGGGAAAAAATTTAAAAAAAATCGCGTCCACACACGTGCTGAATCAGTAAATATTTGCATCCACACAACAACATAGCACAGAGTGAAAACGATGTAATACACGTGCCGCACCTGTATGTGGCGCTGTTAACAATGATAATAATATTTAATAATGCAAATCTCATCACCGTTTTTAAACTTTAAGGTTATTTAGCCGATTTTAGATGTATTCCGGTAATATAGTCGTTTCGTTTGGCAAAAGTTAAACATAAGTCACAGAAAGAACCTACATATTCCACTGAGTCGCTTAGTTTATGCAAATGAGTCATGTGGTTTTAAGTTTAGTTTCTGTAAAATGTAAACACATATGCACAAAGTTGTGTGGCTAGGGAAGACTTGCAGACACAGAAACGACGTGTCTGGACGCAGATCATTTCTGATACGGTGATATGCGGATTTGTTTCAGTGTAAACGTAGTTTTTGTTATTGATCCGTGTGTGTAATCTGCGGTGTGTGTTTTTAGCATTAGCATTAGTGTGTGTCTCGGTTGCTGGGCAACAGGAGCGGCATCATTTTGGCATCACTCTTGTGTGTCCTCTGTGGAGGCCAGTTCGAGGGCCGCGGGCTTCGCTGCATCGGAGGATTCTGGCGATGACAAGATCATGACGTCATCGTTTCCCAAAAGCTGTGGTTTGCTCGTCCACACAAAAACGCGACACCGGCGTTCTCAGATATCTCCACTCTGGAACTTGTTCTCAAAAAACTCTGTTTTTGCCCACCTGAAACGCCGGCTCCGTGTGGATGAACTAACTTCTCAGTTTTGACCAAAAAACTTTGTCATGTGCACATGCCCCTAATTGTTACATGTCAAGTGTGTTGCATAAACAAGTTTCCTTCCACTAAAACAAAAGTAGTGTAGTGTAGTGTGGTCACAAAAAAATAAGACCAATCAAACCATAAAATACTCAGCAGCTTATGATAATAGTACTGTATCACCAAATTTAGTGTCAGGATATATTGATATTTCTATATTTTTGCAGAGTTAATATTAGAAACAAAAGAATCTTCTTAAATCCTTCAAAGACTGGATCCTTGGTATACACAATACAATTCAATAGTTCATTATTAAATATTCCTCATCTGTTTGCAAAATGTTCCACAGTAGCAACACACATACATATCTGTCTTACATGTATTAACTCACAAGACACTTTAAGAGCTCAAAGATAATTTGGAAAACATGCATTTTTACACATCTGATAGGTAACTTGGCCAATGTTTTATAAAATTACTGCAAAAAAAAAAAAAAAAAAAAAACGACCTGTTTCACCTGTTTGATTTGTGTCCTTATGTTGCCAAGTTCTGGGTTTCTGTATCAAATTTATGTTTAGAATACTTAAAAAACTAAACATAATCCACAATCAGTACAATCGAGAAAAAACTAATTGCCATGGAGAATAACAAATTATCGGAGCATAATAGGAAATGGAATATTTGCTCTCTGGTATTAGGGATATAGTCATAATAATCATCTTTATTGTCCTTGTTTACTTCTTGTACTCTTTATTTTAATATGGCTTGAGCCCTTTGTTTGTGTTGCTTCTACCTTTTTATTTTTTGATTTTTATTTTCTTGTATGTGTGTGACCTCTGATCATGAGCTCTGGGTAGTGACCGAAAGGACAAGATCACGGATACAAGCGCTCGAAATGAGTTTCCTCCGCAGGGTGGCTGGGTGCTCCCTTAGAGATAGGGTGAGGAGCTCAGTCACACGGGAGGAGCTCGGAGTAGAGCCGCTGCTCCTCCACGTCGAGAGGAGCCAGTTGAGGCTCGGGCATCTGTTCCGGATGCCTCCTGGACGCCTCCCTCGGGAGGTGTTCCGGGCATGACCCACCGGGAGGAGGCCCCGGGGAAGACCCAGAACACGCTGGAGGGACTATATCTCTCGGCTGGCCTGGGAACGCCTCGGGGTTCCCCCAGTGGAGCTGGAGGACGTGTCTGGGGTGAAGGAAGTCTGGGAGTCCCTGCTTAGGCTGCTGCCCCCGCGACCCGGCCCCGGATAAGAGGACGAACATGGATGGATGGATGGATGTGTGTGTGTTTTATGTTCTTTTTGTATTGTATATTGTATTATTATGTATGATGTATTATTAGCCATCGATCCATTGTAGCAGCAGCAGTAGTAGTAGTAGTAGTAGTAGTAGTAGTAGTAGCAGCAGCAGCAGCAGCAGCAGCAGCAGCAGTAGTAGTAGTAGAAGTAGCAGTAGTAGTAGTAGTAGCAGCAGCAGCAGCAGCAGCAGTAGTAGTAGTAGAAGTAGCAGTAGTAGTAGTAGAAGTAGCAGTAGTAGTAGTAGTAGCAGTAGTAGTAGTAGTAGTAGTAGCAGTAGTAGTAGTAGTAGTAGTAGTAGTAGTAGTAGTAGCAGTAGTAGTAGTAGCAGCAGTAGTAGTTGTAGTAGTAGTAGCAGCAGCAGCAGTAGTAGTAGTAGTAGTAGCAGTAGTAGTAGTAGTAGTGGGTTTGTCAATAATAAATAAATAAATAAATGGAAAAAATAAATAAATAATAATAATAATAATAATAATAATGCATAAACAATTAAATTTGCCTGGTAGAGGTCTGCATGGGACAGAATTTTCAGTCCCGCTCCCACAAAGAATTGTAATTTTCATTCCTACTCCTGTTCACTTCTGTGATATTTTGTCCCGTTCTCGCCCAAAAATCCTGCAAGAAACTTAAAACCACATCTCTAATTTGCATAAACTAAGCGAAGATAAAACTACAGCTCGTGTCGCTGATGTGGTCAGTTTCTGTCGGATTAAAAGACATGACTCAGTGGAATACAGGTTAGTGTGACCAGATTTGCGTTTGTTAAAACCAGGACACCGTACGGGGGGAGGGGGGTGGGGACTCGTCATCGACATTGAGCGACTCTCACCTGGAAAAACTTTTTCCCACTGGACACCGAAACATATGTGCTGCTTTATACACTGTGCACATGGACTCACACTTGTCCCGAACGCAATGGAAAGTGTGGAATTTCTTGTACAAGTCATCGTTAAATACACATTTGTGCTTCAGTACGTTGCAGACTGACCCACTGTTTGTGTCTCGCTCCTTCTGATGCAGAGACACATGTACAGACCTGTTTGGTCACACTACACACAGCAACCTACATTCGGTTTGTCAATTAAAATGAATGTAATTGATGAAATTCTTAATGATCAATTATCGATTAATCGATTAATCATGCCCATCCCTAGTTCTAACTGAAGCATCCATCAGAATATGAATTGAAAAGTTACGACTTCAAGAATTACAATCACGAAATGAAAGGGAACGATTACGCTTTCTCCAGTATGAGTACAAATTCACAGACGATGCCAGATTTTTGTGCTGCACACACCATGCACTGAACCAGGACTTAAACCAGGACTGAACCAGGACTAAACCAGAACTGAACCAGGACTCACTGTCAGGACTGGCTCTCAGGTGCGCCCGTGTAGACTGTCAGGTGACTGCAGGTAAAAGAAGCAGATCTCCTTCGCGCATGGAGGTAAGTGCTGCCTTCGCCCGATCGCGCTTTCTCTCTTGCTCGGGGTTTTATCTCTCTTAAGTCCAAGATTAGTCCTGGTTTAGTCCTGGTTTAGTCGGGTACCCGTGGTGCAGAACTCTGATCCAGGCATGATGAAATAAAAGCAAGCACAACTTGTTCAAAAAGTTTAAAAGATAAAAAAAAAAAAGGTCTGACTCTGGATAAAAGCCACAAATGATAAATCTGTATGTATCTACAATGTAAAGCATAAATGAGCCTTGTTTTACAGACAGATGAATGCACCGTAGTAAATCGCCGCTTTCATATTCATCTGTGGAGTAGTTTGTGTCTGACTGATGACAAAAAAATCTCATAAAGTTCCGGATGGGAGCTTTAAGCAATAGGACTTCTATCAGACGTGTCAGTGGAGAGCACAGAGCATAAACTCTCATTGAATAGAACTGTTTGCCCAAAATGTCACGTCCGCTCTTTCAACTCCACGCTCTGAAACAGGAAGGACTAAACCAATCACGGCGCGCAGCTCCTTTGATTCCGTCACTTGTGAAAAGGTTTATTTGCTCTCCACAGAATGAGTTTTGCAGCTCATGGCCTCAGTTCTCTCCAAATGAAAAGCCTAAATCTACACAGCTTTTCATCAATATGGCTCTTTTCTAGTGCCGCTATGTAAATAGTTGAGTAATAAAGGAGCAGCGCTGGGAGAGAGAGAGACTTGTCACTGTAATGAAAGCATTCATCGTGAGAGCGCGAGGGGGGGCGCCAGGGGGGTCTTCCACAAACAGACAGCGTGCGCACACACACACACACACACACACACACACACACACACACACACACACACGCTTTATGGTTTTTTAATGAACTTTCAGGTGCTACGTTTTGTCTCGTGTGATAAGCTCTCGCCGTCAACGCCTCACCGCGAGTCAGGGCGGATGCATTTGCATAATAGTACCACGGTGGATCTGGGAGCCATTAGAAGGCACCAGAGGCGAGAGATCTGACGCATCACTGTCACGTGACCACCAGGGGCAGCACCAGCCGGCCGCCGCGCACACCGAACTCAACATGTCCTCTGTCTCACACAAGCAAACACACGTCCTTCCTCCACTGCCGGGCCTCACATGGCATCACCACTTCGACTGATACTTTGCAGCTGATGTCATCAACTTTCCCTGAGTATGTGATGCTAACTGTAGGCATGCACTGTCTGAGGATTTGTTAGACTTGATTTGTGTTGTTAGACAAGTCCCTGTAAAATAACATTACAGTCATAAGCTATACTCACAGCAGCTTGTCAAAGTCAGATCCTGTCAGATCTCAGGAGCTCAGCAGGGCCTCGTCAGTACTTGGATGGGACACACTGGAAAAATCAGGTGCCACAGTGGGACGTCAGTGGCAAAAACTGTTGTTGTGTCCTTAGGCAAGACTCTTCACCCACATTGCCTAGTATGACAGTGATGTGTGTGAGAGTTTGTGTTGGTCGGCAGTCGCACTTCCTAAATGAAATCTGTAAAGTGTCTTTGTGACATATGTGTGTGAAAAGCACTATATAATTAATTTACATTAAACACATTAAATACAATAAAACTTACTTAGCATTAGCCAACAGTTTTTCACTTAGTCACTGTCACCTTCATTTTTTGTCACCTAAGTTTGGACCATGAAAGCTTGTATCATATATTATATTATCATATAGTGTATTATTGCTATAGTCACAGGCCGATGTGAGGGAAAACAGACTGTTTGTGTGCAAGCTACAGCAGCTAAGCACTAACCAATGAGAAAGAACTAAAAGGAGCTTCAAAACCAACACATTTGCAACACTCAGCACTCACACAGGCTCCTCTCAGATCACAAGTCTGCACTAATAAATGTCCTTTTAATCCTGACTTGAAACAATCATCCATGAAAACAACATAATCCAGCATGTTGACAGCAGCTGTGTGTGTGTGTGTTATGTTTATGGGACAGTCCTCTCTTTTCTGCACTTGCACTAAAAACAGAAATAGTTTTGTTTCTGGCCTAAACTGTGCTGAAGTTCACTTTTATTTATCATCAGTTTGGAGGATCAGACAATAGAGCGTTTAAAGCAGAGCCTCAGTGTTGTGCACATGGATATATGGTTGTGCACGGGTGTAAACAAGCGCACATGAGAGACGTGACTCTGGTGGTGTGTTCAGGGGCAGTACGATGTCACAGGTACAGACACATTTTTAGAGACTGATGTAAATGTTTGTTTTATGTTTTAATGAATGATGTTGGTTGTCTAATTGTTTTAACTCCCCTCCCCCTTCCCTTGGCTGCTTTGGCATGCCCAGGCCAACATTGTAAATAAGAATTTGTTCTTAATGTTTTGCTTGGTAAAATAAAGGTTAAATAAATAAAAATGACTTCACAGATAAATAGTGAAGTGGCGCCACATATAAAAAATTTGATTAAATTGGCCTAATATAGAGAGTGTAAGATTTATAACGAGGCATAACCTGCCCATGTGGACTATCAGACCAGATCAGCAAGATTTAGGCCGAGAGCCGATATGTCTCCATATTAGTGGATAATAGTGGCCAACCGATATATCGGTCGAGGCCTGTTGCATTGTACTTCCACTCTAGTGATCACCTCTAGTGTTATGTCACGGTAAAACATCATAGGCCATATTATTACAGCGCACACACATTGTGCTTGTGTCTGCTTTATTGTTCATCATTACATACACCCAAAACATTTGCAATAGATACAATCCTCCAGCTAAAGTAGTCCTGACCAAGACTAGCTCCAGACCTGGAGATGGGTCCCCAACCATTGCCCCAGCAACATCAAAGGATGGGTCAAATGCAGGGGACAAATGTATTTACGGGGAAAGTGTACCTTACCGTACCTTCTGTGTCAGCAGGAAGAAACCAAAGAAAAATGCTGTTTTCGCAAAGCCTTCAGAAAATACCTGGTGCCATTATTCAAGCCCACAGATGTGATTGTTGTCAGTTGAAAGGTCTGAAAGCCATAAGATGAATATTGCAAGTTGGTGGAGCCAATTCCAAACAAAAATAAGATTCAACTTTTGCGGGTCAGAAGTTTGAATGCCTTTTGCGAAAACACTAAATATCCGGCGACTGCCCTCCATCTGAAAGTGTGACATCAAATTACAGAACATGACCAACCTCCTGTAGTGTGCAGAATGGGAGCGACAGGGCCTTAAAGCCGACTTACTGTGCTTGTGTTTGCTCTAATCCCTGACACATGTGGATTATGTTGTAATTTGCACATTTTTACATCTCAGTATTTTCTGCCTAATCTTACATTTATCACCGTTTAATAAAATCAAATTGGAGAACAAAGTACAAAGTACAGAGCACTGGCTGTGTTAACGGGACTTGATTGGTAATGTGGCGTCTTGAATAGAAACAGTGTTGGGGAGTAACAGATTACATGTACCAGAGTTACGTAATCAGAGTACAAATTATGAGTAACTGTATTCAGTTACAGTTACTGTTTTCACGTTTTGGTCTGTATCCCCCTTTTCTTTTCTTTTCTTTCAGTAATTCCACCCATTGCCAGACACTAAATCAGGTCTAAAACCAGGTCTAAACCAGGTCTAAAACCAGGTCTAAACTAGGACTAAACCAGAAATAAGACAGGACTAAACCAGGACTAAACCACGTCTAAACCAGGTCTAAACCAGGTCTAAACCAGGTCTAAACTAGGACTAAACTAGGTCTAAACCAGGTCTAAACCAGGTCTAAACCAGGTCTAAAACCAGGTCTAAACTAGGTCTAAACTAGGACTAAAACCAGGTCTAAACCAGGTCTAAACCAGGTCTAAAACCAGGTCTAAAACCAGGTCTAAACCAGGTCTAAACCAGGTCTAAACTAGGTCTAAACTAGGACTAAAACCAGGTCTAAACCAGGTTTAAACCAGGTCTAAACCAGGTCTAAAACCAGGTCTAAACCAGGTCTAAACCAGGACTAAACCAGGTCTAAAACCAGGTCTAAACCAGGACTAAACCAGGACTAAAACCAGGTCTAAAACCACGTCTAAACTAGGTCTAAAACCAGATCTAAACCAGGACTAAAACCAGGTCTAAAACCAGGTCTAAACTAGGCCTAAACTAGGTCTAAACCAGGTCTAAAACCAGGTCTAAAACCAGGTAAAACTAGGTCTAAACCAGGTCTAAACCAGGACTAAAACCATCTAAACCAAGTCTAAACCAGGTCTAAACCAGGTCCAAACCAGGTCTAAAGCAGGTCTAAAACCAGGTCTAAAACCAGATCTAAACCAGGACTAAGCAAAGACTAAACCAGGACTAAAACCAGGTCTAAACTATGTCTCAAACAGGATTTAACAGGACTAAATCATGCTGTGTGGACGTGTCTCCTCGTTTTCTATCAATAATATTTTTAATTTGGTTGAGTAAAGTTTGGCCTTTTTATTTTCTTTTAGCAGACAAAACATCTTATGTTACGATAGCCTAGTCTTTGTTTCTCTACAGCAAATCAAGTAATCCAAAGTATTCAGATTATGTTACTCACCTTAAGTAATTTAATGGATTCCATTACAAACTACATTTTGGAGTATGTAATCTGTAATCTGTGGGGAAATACATTTTAAAAGTAAACTTCCCAACACTGAATATAAACGTGCAGAAATCACCCTAAATGCAACATTGAGAAGCAAACTAACAACTATAACACGGTTAAAATCTGTGAAAAGTCCATTTTGCACAATGCGTCTGCTTAAATACTAAGATAAGCAATTATTAGTGACTCCTACACTGATGTTCTTAATGTCCGGCCCTCCAGACGTGCGGCTGCAGTTTGAACCGTCATGACGCAGAGTGAGCTGTGGAGCCTCTTGTTTGGGCCCAGACTGACAGCAGCACAGCAGGGCGCGAGACAACCTGACACACTCTGAAATTACCTTGTCACCAGCCGCTCCCCGCACCCCTCCCAGATCCAGCTTTAGATTCTTTCATTTTGGGCAGCCATATTTTTTACATAGCGTCCCACTCAGCTGAAGCTTTTAGAGAGCTGTGATGTTCCGTACTCTGTCGACAGCTAATAAAGTTGACATCGCAGAGGAGCAGTTTGGTTTTGTAGGAGGTTTCACTGCAGTATTATCGTATCTTAAACACGGAGGATTATGCTAAATGTACTTTTTTGGAGCTTTTTACCAAGTTATAACATTATTCCTCATCGAAATCATGCTTGAAGAGGTTTTAGATGTCATCTGTGTATATCTGACTAATCATACAGTCTCTCCAAAGCCCTGTTCAAACCCTCCTTTAGCAGTACGTGTCTGTCCAAGACTCAGCCGGCGTCACCCCTGCTCCCACATGACAATTTTGCATAAATATACAAAAGCATAATACAAAACAATACACAACAAGCTCACAAATCTGATGCAATGTGCAGCAGTTTTATGCAAATGCCCAATTGTGTTGTGATAACGCTCTGCAGGGGGAGTGGAGGACTGAGAAAACTACACGGAAATATACGGGGAAAAAAGGTTAATATGTTACAAATATAGTATTTTCAAAACAATACAGGGTGACATGGTGAGCTAAATATATTTTGCAAAAAAGTAAAATACCACACAGAAGTAAAATACCCCATATTTAAAGGTGCACTACAGAACTTTTCTGGTGGAGGGTCTGTCACTGCTTGTCTCCATGGAGATGTTATTGCTTTACCTGGAATGTTCCATGGTATGACATTAAACATATCCATCTATATCCATCTAGCATGTCTTCATTACAGGTGTTTCTATTATTATTAATTATTAATAGGTGAGTTTCATTGTTGACAAAGGCGCGCGTTGCATGCTGGGAATTATTTTGGTCAGCTGCAATAAATACTAATTCAACATGACGGACGGAGTGAGAAAGCACGTAAAGGGTATTGATCCCGGTTATTTATCCACTCTAACAGCAGAGGACCCAAGACCATTTGACCAGAAATTGGTCATAAGCATCGATGGAGCCAAATCACCCTTTTCAACCCCGACAAAAGGTGGACCAAACCAAATTATTGGTCAGAATCTCCAACTACCTGGACAAATATTCACTTGGGCGATATCCACAATGACTTGGTGGAAACTCTTGGGCCATTCACAGCAGAAAAGATGAAAACCTCCAAGAGTCTTGATGTGTTGTTGAACTTGTTGGAGTCCACGGTTTGTTAGGATCTTCTACGTATGTTTGAAATCCATTTAATTCACCGTTAGCGGTTCTTTTCACTCAGAATATGAAAAAGACATTTTCCTTCTTCCGTGCTTCTATTTGTACATCTGATAATGCAGCAGGAATTTACCATTATCGGGGAGAAATACAGGAGGTTATGCACTGTGTTTGACGCTACCGTGTTTCTTGCCTCCGACCAAAATATTTCCCAGCATGCAACACAGGCTTTTAATAACAATGACGTCAGCTGAAACTCGCCTATACCATAATTCCTCCTGTGAATAGAGGCGACTCTCCACAGATCTGAACTGTAATGTAATGGAAATAATGTGGTAATTTTTTTTTCTACAGCGCTTTTCCACCTTCAAGTCACTCAAAGCACTTTCACCCTTTGGGTTAAGTGTCTTGCCCAAGGACACAACAACAGCATTCATCTGTGGGAGCTGGAGTCACTCCAGACAACCTGTGATCTGACTCAACCAATGATGTTTATGTCGAGAGCAGAATTCAAACCGCCAACCTTCAGATCAGTGGACAAACACCAACTGAGCTAGTGCCGGCCCAGCTCCTCTCCCTCGTGATAGAGCTAATGTTTAATCTATACTGTGGAACATTCTAGCAAAGCAATAACATTTCCATGGAGACACGCAGATGGTGGACCGTCCACTAGAGGCACACAGTGCACCTAAAGCGCACGTGTGACAGGTTTTTATGTTTTTTACTCATCACTTGTGAATCATTATCAGAGTTTTACACCAGTTAAGTGAAAATTTGGGATGAAAAAGGTTAAAGCAGACACAGCCAACACACAACAGGCCCATAATAACCCATAATGACTGAGATGAAGCTGCTCCCTGTCTCTGCTCATTATTATTCACTTACAGAACTGTGTGTCATCTGAGACTTAGACATATTGTTTTTATGTTACATCACCATATTGTAAACTGCCCATAAGTTTTCTATCAAAGAGACTAATTTGGCCTCAGAGTTATTCAGAGCCCTGCTCTCCATCTGAAATGATGGCATCAGTCTCCAGTGTTTTGAGTGTAATCTATTCATGAGCTTCAGACTGGTGCCATTTTGAGGACAGTTGCCTATTCAAAAGATATACAGTACTTTGTTTTGAAATGTTAATTATTATGGAAAAGTTCTGTGCAACAAAATTGACTCTTGTGAACTTTAAGCCTTGTTTTTACCTCCTCAGACACAGACCTGGACTTGTGTTTTGTTTCAGTCACTCTTTATTATTAGTCTGTCCACATCTCCATACTTCAGAATGCTCTGTTCCACCTGGTGATGTCATGAAGCAGCAGTCTTCAAGTTAAGTGAAGGTGTGTAGAGTTTAAAAACACAGAAGGCACATACTGTATCACCACATGACATCACCAGGTGGAACAGAGTTTTTCTGTGTGAAAAGAACTCAGTCACTGCTCCTCGACATTGAAAGGAGCCAGCTGTTCCGGGCATGTCCCACCGGAAGGAGGCCCCGAAGAAGACACACTGGAGGACCCAGGACACGCTATGTCTCTGGGCTGGCCTGTGAACGTCTGGGGTGAAGGAAGTCTGGGAGTCCCTGGTTAGACTGCTGCCCCTGTGATCTGGACCCAGATAAGTGGAAGAAAATGGATAGATGGAAAAACTCAGTCTTAACAAGCAGGGTTTGTGTGTTCAACTTGTGTGAATGAAACAAAACACAGCTCCAGGTCTGTTTGTGACGACGAAACAACGTTAGAACAAAGATCAGAAAACAGTGTTACATGCACCATTTAACTTTTCATCATTCTAAAAGGCAGAATATGAGAAGAAGGAGAGACAAAGTGTGCAAGAGCATAGGACTGCTTTGTAGAAAAAAGCACTCCATCACAGTATATTAAAGGCTGTCTCACTGTGCGTTAACAAGCTGCAGCGAGCACATGGTGGACAGTAGAATCCGGACGCTCACGGCTGCTTTGGGGATAATTACTGAAGAAACAAGAGGGCCACTTTCTCTGAGACATCAATAATTTCAACAATCGATGGAGCGCTTGTTTACCATGGAAATACTGTGGCGCGTAATGAAGTCCGCTGACGCTGTGTGTGAAGGAACGCTGAGGAATGTCTGCGGTCTGAGGATTAAAGGTGCACTCTGTAACTTTTTGAGATTTGTCGCCCGCTTGTTTCTATGGAGATACCGTTGCTCTGCCTGGAATGTTCCAACATTTAACAGCTCTACCTTACATTTAATCGATTACAGGTGGTTTTATAGCTCAAAAGTATCTAGAAAAACAGACATTGTGACTGTGAGCGGAGTCGCCTCTCCACAGATCTGACCTGTAATTTGATCTGGTTTGGTTTCCATGAAAATAGAAAAGTTTAAAGCCACACTGTAAAATATTCCAGACAAAACAATAACATGTACATGAAGAAAATCATTTGACAGACCCTCCACTAGAAAAGTTAATGCACTTCAAAGCTCCTACCATATTTTTGGTCTATAAGTCATTCCAAAGTATAAGTCGCAACAGCCAAAAAAAATGTGTAATGAAGAAAAAAAAAACATCGCAGTGGATTATAAGTCACTCTTTTTTGGGGGAAATTTATTTTATAAAATCAGAGACCTGGAACTGACATTTCATCTTGAAAATCACTAAATCCATTCAATTCTTCATCCTCGGTGTCACTTCTGAACAACTCAGTCTCGACCTCCGGAGGTAAACAGAGCGCCGCTTCCTCTTCTGTGTCGCTGTCGTCAGACTCAGCATCAGTTTCAGTTAGAATTATTCGGGTCTTTCTGAATCCTGACAGGATGGTTTCAGTGTCACTGAAGTCCAGACTTTGTCCATCCATCCAGTGACTTCAGGAAAGTTTCATGGTGCATCCTCCTGGTGTCACAAGTTTCTCTCTCACTCCAAACTTTCTTTCTGCAGTTTGATCAGTTTTTTTTCAGCTGCAGATTTCATGACTTGCAGCTTGTAATCTACAAAATCTGATTTTGTTTTTGGGGACATTTGTGTTCAGTCTTCTCAGTCTTTGTCTTTATAAATTTGTTTAAATGTTAAATTGTTCAGTGGTGCAGAAGTAATGGTGCGATCGACTGACATGATACAGACAGAACAGAGGCTCTTTCTGCAGGAGACATGTGCAGTAGAGTGAAGTGACAGTGGTACAGGAGGAACAGGAGCAGCACATACTCACACACAAGACTAGAGAGCCCTCTTGAGGCTTCAGTGTGAAAATTTTAATATATAAGTCGCACCAGAGTCGCAGGACCACAAAAAAGGGCGACTTAAAAAAAAAAAAAAAAAGGTATCTTATGCAAAACTGACTCTTGTGAGCTTTAAACTATGTTAGAATGATGTTTCCTCCTCAAAAACAGACCTGGAGTTGTGTTTGGTTTCATTCACATGTTTTAATCCTGTATTATTTATTAGTCTGTCTACATCTCCAAAGATAAAAATGCTCGGTTCCTCTTTGTGATGTCAGGAGGCTGTAGTTTTCAACTTAACAGCTCCTTTTACCTTTTCTTTTGTAGAGTTGAAATTATCCAAATGAATCTAGTGAAGGTGTGTAGAGTTTAAAACACAGAGGAACAGAAGGTGGAACAGAGGAGAACAGAGTTTGAAGAATACAGCGTTTATGTGTTAAATTATGTGAATGAAACAAACTCTGGCTGTGCTTGTGATGAGGAAACATTATATACACACAGCAGCACACGGACTCATATACAGAATATGTATGGACTCAAGAGCACCATAATCTGAAATGAAATCTAGAGTAAACTGGACCTGAGAGGATTTGAGTATGTGAAACGTGGACAGAGGGTCAGAGTGGAAATGTTAGTCTATATGGTCTCCTCAGGCTCTCCTCCTCTGTGTATACTCTGTGTGATTTAAAGAAGACATATTGTGCTTGTGTCTGCTGTAAAGTTATAATTTATGACCCGATGAGGTTCTTTTGGTCTTCCGATAATTTATGTCATTAGGTTCTTTTTTCAGACCAAGAGTTTGTTTTCGTAGCTGACAGTTTCGACTGCTCACTAGCGCTCGTTCTCAGAGTCACGTGATGTTGCTGTGACGTGTGCGGTCAGCTGATTTATACAAGTTTTGGCGCTGTCTTCCTACCGGTGGGGGCACACGAGCAACAAAACACAAAGCAGAAGAGGAACAACTCAAATCGGCCATTTCTGACCACTGTAAAAGAGAGAAGCACATTATGGACTAGGACGGAGCAAACATCATCAGGACAGAGGAAAACAAACACCGTCGCTGGATTAAAGAGGCAATCGAAATACGGAACAAGGGACAAGGATGCACGGATGTGTCTCAGCATCGATGAAGTATTGTTAGTGTAAGACAATACTTGTGTACAGAGCATATGCCGTACTCAACAATAATAATAATGATGATTTAAAATAATATGTAAAGAGCAACATTAATAGTATGCTGTAAATAAGAAAATAAGGCTGCGTTCAGACTGCAGCCTGAAGTGACCCAAATCCGATTTTTTGGACTCTATGTGACCTGTATCCGATCTTTTAATGTCAGTCTGAACCACACAGCTCTGATTTTTTCAAATGCGATCCAGACCACTAGGATATGTGCTCCTAAAACCGATACATATCTGATCTTTTGACATGTGACTTCAGTCTGAACTGTCAAAGTGCATTCATCCACCTACACATTATCAACAAGCCACAAACGTCACTATTCTGCACTGAAGTAGGCGAAAATTGTTAATGAACTTCGTGTCACTGAAGCGAAGCACATCACCACTCACCACTCTTGGCTACGTCTCCACATCCACACGTTCCTTTCAACGGACTGTCCCACAAAACACCACAACCAAAAACCTCGTCCTTCTCCTTCTCATCCTCCTTAAAAGTTGTTCATGTTCTGGCTCCAGTACGAGAGGAACTTTAAAATCTCCAGGTGCTCAATGCTGCGTCCATGTTTGGACAACTTCTGTAAACACAGAGCACGCTCGCTGAGGTTGATGTCGTCGTGTCTCTAGTGCACATGCGGGACACTTTTGGGCTGTTTACTGTTCACACTGGAGTCACATACAAGTCGCATTTAATTGGAAATGTGAACGACCTCGCAAAAACATCAGATTTCACAAAAAAATCAGAACTGAGCGTTAAGCCCGGCTGTCTGAAAGTAGCCTAGGTGACCTTGTTAAGTGGAATTAGATCAAAGTGATCCCAAACCATGGATCGCTTTTTTCCACTTGTAGATGCCATCGAAAATGAAACAAATGCCAAAAGTGGCCAAAATCACCACTAATGTCACACAATACTCCTCACTACCCAACATGTTTAAGAAATATTGGTGCATCTTTTATACTGTAGCAGTTTAACGCTTGTCAAACCACAGAAGTGAGCTGAACACTCTGAAGCATCTGAACCAATCACAGAGCGGAACCTTCACTGAGCCAATGAAACGCTTCGATACACTGAAGCGATTGACACGCAGAGCGAAGCAGTAGGGGGAGGGGCTGCCACACTTTGGTCACGTGAGCGGCTGCTGCGAGACGAGCTCCGAGGCAGTGCTTCAGAGCAATTTGTTTCAGAAAGAACGAGACGTGCTCCAGAGCTCCGACTCATTTGCTCATCACCACCAAAACTTGTTTAAATCAGCTGAGCGACACGTCACAGCAACATCACGTGACCACTCTGAGGAAGAGCACTAGTGAGCAGTCCAAACTGTCAGGTATGAAACAAAACTCTTGGTCTGAAAAAAGAACCTAATAACATATAATTTATGACACCCATGGACCATTATGTTATAATTTGCACATCTTAAACCATAAACGGCGTAATAAAAGAAACAATTGTGTGTTAGAAATGAGTGGTTAAAGATTGTTCAAACATGCACAAATGACTCCAAATACAACTTCCGCTGAGTAAATGGTGAAAGGAAACCGCTAAAACATAGTTAAAAGCTCTGAAAAATCCATTCTGAAGAACAGGTCTGCTTTAAAGTCAGATGGTGAGGTCAGGAGCAGCATCTCCCAGTCTGAGGGATGCCATAAAAGATTCATACTCCTAAAGACAGCCATCAGCACTGCTCCCGTCTCTCTGCTCCTGTCTGCTCTTTGTCCTCTTCTGTCTCCCACTCCTCTCTTTATTTTCTCACTCTCTCCACCTCTCCATCCTCACAAGCTTTCTCCCTCACCTATCATTTCTCCTCTCCTCTAGTGTCTCTCCTCATCCACTCCTCGGCTGTTTCTCAAACTCTGGATGAACCTTGTCTTGGTAGTGGGTTCCACCAAAGTCATTTCCTTCCTATTGACCTTTTTCACAATGTCCGGAAGTGCCCCGCTGTAGGGTTAACGGACTTTACGGTTAATGGTTTTCTATGGCAAAATATCTGTGGAAATGTCTTCATCCAACAAGGTCCACAAAGGATAAACATTCTTCTGTGAAAAATGTATCCACAACTATCAAGAGAAGAAAGACAAAAACTTAAAGGAGAACAACAACCACGCATTAGTGAACTACTAAGCAAAATTAATAAGTAACTCATTAATAAGTAACTTGTTCACTCAGATTGATTCTAGAATTAAAATAAAAAATTGATTTCATGAAGTGGGTATGAGCATAGATAACAGAGATGTGTGCAGTTTAAATGCTTCAGATATTCATAAATTACATGTCTCACATTCAAACTGCACAAATCTCTGTCTATGCCAATATTTATATCTTGAAATTGATTTTTAATTTGAATTGTAGAATCAGTCTGAGTGAACAAGTTCCTTCTGTTTTCTTCATGACCATAACATTAGTTTTGTTCAGTGTGGTCGTTGTTCTCCTTTAAGTTTTCATCTTTCTTCCCTTGATAGTTGTTACGGGCCTCGACCCTTTGGAATTCGTTATTACCGCTCCTGTTGTTCTCTATTTGCCTTGTGATGTGTTTTGCGATCGGTTCGCGAGCCGTGGACCCGGATGCACGGGAGCGTTGTACGCTGGACGACGGCTGGGTGTCAGATCGCGTTGAGGATTGGCCAGTCACCCTTCCGCCCCCACCAGTCCGCAGATGCCACTTGTGGGAGTGGAGTAGAAAAGGACAGTCTTCCGCCTGCTCGGGGCGGCTGGATCCCTGCGGGGATCCCTGATTTTTGGTTGTCTCATTTTGTTTTTCGTTGTATTGCCGGCTGCTGCCTCTGTTGGTTTCATTGAGTCACCTTGTTTTCGCAGTGCAACTTTAGTTAGATTTTGTTGTGTTGTACTTAGATAGGGCTCCTTAGTTTAGTAGATTATTTTGTTTAAATCCTTTTTATTTTTTCTCCCCCAATTTATTTTTTCTCCCCAAATTTCTTTTTTTCCCTTTTCCTACACTGTAAATAATAAATGCACAATTTTTAGTTAAACCTTAAACATCTTTTTTTTTTTTTTTTTTAATGTTACTTCCCTTTCTCCACCAGCAAAGGGGACGTAACAGTTGTGGATAAATTGTTAATTGAAGAATGTTTATCCTTTGTGGACCTTGGATGTTGGATGAACATTTGGTGACATTTACATTTACACAAATATTTTGCCACAGAAAACCATTAACCAGAGGTTTCTCTAACCTACAGCGAGACACATTTGGTCATTGTGTCATTGTGTCATTGGTCTATCAAAGCAGCGTCTTTCCTCTGCCCAAACAGAGGCTATGAACACTTGATCACAGGCTCCTGAAAATGTGCAGTTTAAATCACTTTTCTACTTTCTCTTCCACAACATTTGCTAATGTTGTGGAAAAAGACTCCTTTTGTAGACACTGATGAACGTGGAAGCAAAGACGAAGAGTTTATTTCTTGCAAGAAAAAGGTCCAACAAAACAACCTGCAACATGTCCCTCCAACGTCAAACCCTGAATGATACAAGCATCAAGTTTATATCCACTGAGATGATGAGAGGACGTACATTTCAGTAAGTAAGAATGTGACGGCTCATGCTGAGGAGTGGTCAGATGTTCCTGTTGGTGTTCCTGAGCAGGATGTTACATGTGCAGTTAAAACAATACAAGGTGTGCTATATTTCAAAGGATTGGTCTGATTTTCCTCCATATTCAGCTGCATTTGTCTTGTCAGCTTCTCCTGGAGGCAGCCTGAACAGAGAATCTTAAAAAAGAGTCTTGGAGAGTTAAAACAGTTCTCAGACATCTCTTTATTAGTTCAGGCAGGTACAGGTCTCAGATCCAAGTTGATTATTACATGATTCAGCCTACACGGCGTCTTTTTGCGTCGTCTTCCCTGGACAACTTTATGACCAGATTAGAGAGGAAAAGGGAACAGAAGTGTTTACACTGAAGGGTCTTTCAGGGTGCGTTCAAACTGCAGCCTGAAGTGACCCAAATCCGATTTTTTGGCCTGTATCTGATCTTTTAATGACAGTCTGAATGACACAGATACGATTTTTTCAAATGTGACCCAGGACACTTGGATATGTGCTCCTGAAACCGATACATATCTGATCTTTTGACATGCGACTTCAGTGTGAACGGCCAAAGTGCATTCATCCACCTACACGTTATCAACAAGACACAAATGTCACTATTCTGTGCTGAAGTAGGCGAAAATTGTTAATGAACTCCGTGTCACTGAAGTGAAGCACATCACCACTCACCACTCTTGGCTCCGTCTCCACATCCACATGTTCCTTTCAACGGACGCTGCTGCCGTTGTCCCACAAAACACCACGACCAAAAACCTCGTCCTTCTCCTTCTCAATCTCCTTCTTAAAACAAGTAAGTTGTTCATGTTCTGGCTCTGGTACGAGAGGAACTTTAAAATCTCCAGGTGCTCAATGCTGCGTCCATGTTTGGACAACTTCTGTAAACACAGAGCACTCTCACTGTGGTTGACGTCATCGTGTCTCCAGTGCACATGTGGGACACTTTCGGGCCATTTAACATTCACACAGGGGATCACATACAAGTCACATTTAATTGGAAATGTGAACGACCTCGCAAAAACATCGGATTTCACAAAAAAATCGGAATTGAGCGTTAAGCCCTGCAGTCTGAACGAAGCCTAACACTGTCTTTAATGACCAAACCAAATGAGTTTTAGTTACAAGACCAAAGGTGTTTCTAAAAGATAAACTAATCACACCATACTTTAATTTCCTTTAAACTAATCCATGCATTGTGTCTCCATAGTAACTACTGAACATTCCACTCTAGAGATACATGGAGAACACCCATGTGATGTCACCACATAGCGTCAAAGAGACCAATGCGTAGAGGGACACATACTGTACTGTACTGTACTGTACTGTACTGTACTGTACTGTACTGTACTGTACTGTACTGTACTGTACTGTACTGTGTACTGTAGGCTTTGAGAAACAGCTTCCCTTCTCTGTCTTCTCCAGCTCTCCGTCTCACATCTGCCCCAGCTCTCCTTTTCTTTCATTCTATCCTTCTTTCCTCCAGCTGATCTCTGCTCATGTCTTCTACCACTCCTCATCATCATTCTCGTCATTTCACCTATAAACTGTATAAAGAAGTGGATTAAGGGAGTGTCACCCACAGCGTTCAGCTCCAGTCAAATGAAGCTCATGTTGCTAGCGGTTACAGAGTGAATTTAGAGCCAGGCTTTATATTAGGAATAGGATTTTATTTAACGAAGAAAATAGCAAAATAAAAACACCACAATATTCAAATGGGATTCATTTGGTCTTCTGATCATTTATGTTATTAGGTATTATTTATGTTAAACATTCCCATGGGACTATAAACTGGGACGAGGGGCTTTTTTACTCTCACACACCTGGGATACTGTCCTGATGAAGTGGAACAGCAGGTGGCGCTGTCGTCCTGCCTCCTCCGATTGCTGGGTTTCAGATGACGTTACATCGACATCACCAAAATCAATGGGAGTCAGGAACAGTGTTGCTACTTTGAAATAGTAATCTGACTACTGACTACTGATTACTTCTCTAAAAAGTAACTTGGTTAAGTTACTGACTACTTGCTTTTAAAAGTAACTAAGTTAAATTACAAGTTACTTTATTAGTTCCTTTCAGCAGCGGCTGATCCCCACCCCCTTCTTGAAGCAGACAACAGTTTGTCGCCAGCACAGAGTGAACAACCAACCTTTATGTTGCCGTCCTCAGCTGGAATCAAATCAAAATAATGTTTGTATTTTCAGCTGCAAAAGTCGTCCCTCTCTCCCTCCAGTGTTTAAATCTGACTCGTGCCGGAGCGGAGATGACATAACATCATAGAAAACGTGTCACGAGAGACGATTTATACGATCTTTGGGGTCACATAACCCACGTCGCCAAAAATAAAAATAAATAAATAACCTACATTGCCCTGAAACGCAAAAATAGTAACGCACAGTGTATTAGATAAGTAACTTAAATCTGACACTAGTTTTCGTTACTGAAAAAAGTAGCCAGACTACAGTAACATGTTATTAAGTAGCGCGTTAGTGGCATCACTGGTCAGGAAGTAAAGACAGACGCACAGAACCCCATTGACCTCCGCTGACTCGGTGTAAAAATGCTTAATTTCTGTGTATGTCTATGGTCACAGCGGTCACTTTAATCATGAGAAAGACAAACGTTTTTTCATGTACTGAAAGTGGAGTGTCACAAGGGAGTTAGTTTAAAAAAAAAACTGAAAAAAGACAACAAAAGTGGATCGAAAATCTCCGGCTAAAAACGGGAGGTGCAGAAACGGACAATGCTCGAGTTTGCAGCGACCACTTTGTAAGGTCAGGACTGTGTCATTTATTAATTTATTTAATTAATTTTTTTAGACAAGTTTAGTAATTGCCAGATAAACTGCTGTATTATAGGTTTATGTGGTGATCATTTTATTAGCTCACTGCTGTAATTTGACATTTTATACCTTTTTAAAAACCCAACCAGATACAAAATAGTTGTCCGCCTCCAGCTTTCAAAGACTTTCATTTGGCTCAGTGTAATACAAGGTGTGCAGCACCAGATCATTTATTATCTCTATGGCCTCAACACCAGATAAATCCTCCAAACTGTATAAAAAGTCTGACTTCTCCATATCGTGCTGATCATAACCGATATTTAGACTGATATTATTTCTCGATAGCTGGTCTGTGCTGGTGCATTCAGACCTTAACGCACTCGCTGTCACCCATCGTGCTGTTTTGAAGTGGAGTAAAACTCTTCCTGCCCCCATCTGAATTTCATGTGTCATCAGGGTCACGTGAGTGAAACCTGGCAATAGGAAAACATCTCCAAAACCTGTTTAAATCAGCTGACTGGACACATCACAGCGAGGGACGGGCATTCGATAAAATTTTCTTAATCGATCGTTGGGAGAATTAAAGATTAACGTTTCTATATTAAAATTATCATCATTATTATTACTATCTGCACTACTAATCTGCATAAATAAATTCAACTTTACGACATATAAATCATAACCAGAGCTAGAGCCACATCAGCTGTTTGACATTATAATGTGTTTAATGCAGATTTGTGCACACAGAAACAAAATTTATAACCACATGGCTAATTTGCATAAACTAAGTGAAGAAAAAAAACAGCTCTTGTGTCGGATTAATTCTTCCGACGATCGATTAAGAAAATTTCATTGAATGCCCATCCCTAGTGACCATATTTCTGTTTGTCAAAACCAGGACACCGTACGGGGAGTGGGAGTTGGGGCTTCGTTATCGACACTGAGCGACTCTCACCTGGAAAGTTTTTTTATGTTTTTCTGTGTCCTGGTGCTATGAGGTCCCTGACAGCCCCACTCGACATTGAAACATATGTGCTGCTTTGTACACTGTACACATGGATCACACTTGTTTCGACCGGGACGAAAAGCGGGGAATTTCTTGTGCAAGTCATCGTTAAATGTGCATTTGCGCTTTGGCATGTTTCAGACTGACCGACTGTTTGTGTCTGCTCACTCTTTATTAAGTACAGAGAGCTACGAGAGACGCTCAGTTTAATGGCCCAATGAAAGGACATGAAAACCCGGACATTTGCATCACTTTATAAAAAAAAACTAAACAAAAAAACGGCCAGGACAGGACATGGAAAATGGACATGTCGAGGGGAAAAACAGACGTTCGGTCACCCTGCGCTACACACAGAAACCTACATTTGGTTTGTCGATTCAAAATGAACGTAATCGACAAAATTCTTAATGATCAATTATCGATTAATCGACTAATCATGCCCATCCCTATTCACAGCAACATCACGTGACTCTGAAGAAGAGCGCAGGGAACAGTCCAGAATGTCAGGTCTGAAAACAAACTTTTGGTCTAAAAAAAAGAACCTCATAACATAAAAACACCAGGATCATTAGCAGACATCGTGCTCTGCCTCTCCTCCTCTGCTTCCTCTACTCCCTCTGCTATTCCTCTCTTCCTCCTTCTCCTCCTCCTCCTTCTCTCCCACACTCCAGACATCTTCCTCCGAGTTTAGGCCACTCTGTTCTCAGCGTGTGGATATTCACGTTCAGTCTGCACCACTGGAGGGAGGAAGGAGGGATATGTCAGGGGGGCAGAGGAGGGCAGGGAGGGGCAGAGGAGGAGAGTGCGAGCCCACGATAAGACGCAGGTATTAAAAGTTACGCAGACGGGTGAGTGGGAAGAGATGGAGCACCATATCTGTCCAATAAAGAGGCTATAGTATATACAAGTACCAGCAGAGAGAGAGAAGGAAAGAGGGAGAGAGGGAGAAAGAGGAAGAGTGTGGACCTCGGTGTGAAGAGGCCAGAGAGTGCAGCGGGTTGGTCCAATCACATTCTTCAGTGTTGTGTCTCAGTGGTGTTTACAGAATGTTCTAACTATGATCAGTTACATTTTCCAGGGGCCACATTTTTCAGAGGGTTTGGGTCCCGGGGCCAACTGATGAAATCAGAGCTCCACTTTATGTTTTATCTCTATAATATCCACAAACAACTCTCCAGTGATACAATTCAGCAACACAAATCTACTTTAAACATCACAGCAATATTGTTCTGTCAAACAAGACAAACCACAGAGACAAGATGAAACCAGACTTCAACTGTGGTGCAGCAGATTGAGAGCTAGACCAGGTTCAGAACAAGACCAGGACTAAAGCAGGTCCAAACATGACTAAAACAGAACTAAAGTAGGTCTCAAACAGGTCTAAAGCAGGTCTAAGGCAGAACTAGGACTATCACGTCTAAACCAAGGCCAGTTCCTGTCTAGAGTCTACATGATGATTCCATCAGGCCTGACCCACACTGTAGCCTCCAAGGACCTGGCGTCCACATGTGGACATTCATGTCCAACACGTTTTGGGTTGTTCAGGCACTTAATAAATATATTCTGCAAATCTTTATTCAATTGTGACTTTATTGTGTTCCATCAAAATGATTAAAATAAAAAACAAATGTTTTATAAATCATATGTGGACATAAAAATATAAACATATAAAAATATAATAAAAATATAATTTTGCACTCATCAGATCCCAATCAGCCCAAATAACAAAGAGAAATCACAAAAGCCATGCAAGAGTTCAGGGCCTCTGAGGTTTAAGCAGGACCAGGACTACCCAGGTCTCAAATGTACATGACATTAGAGCGTCTGGTTCAGGTGATGTTCAAAGTACAATACACTACAGTAGAGTACAGTACACTACAGTACTGTACAGTACAGTACAGTACAGTACTGTACAGTACAGTACTGTACAGTACTGTACAGTAGAGTACTGTACAGTACTGTACAGTACTGTACAGTAGAGTACAGTACAGTACAGTACTGTACAGTACAGTACAGTACAGTACAGTAGAGTACAGTACAGTACAGTACTGTACAGTACAGTACAGTACAGTACAGTACAGTACTGTACAGTAGGATACCACAATAGCAGAACTAAATTTCCTATTTGAAGACGTTTTACAGTTTTGTTACGACATACAATCCTGAGAAACACATTTGTCCAGACTTTATGCTCCTCGAGTGAGTGACTTCAAAACACACGGAGCACACGGCCCTTGTACATGTTACATTCACACTAAATCAACAATGAAGTTTTTCTCTGTGTCTGTATTACATAGGTGTGTGTGTGTGTGTGTGTGTTACTCTTGTGTTCTTGTATTATTCTTGTGTTCTTGTATTACTCTTGTGTTCTTGTATTACTCTTGTGTTCTTGTGTTCTTGTGTTATTACTCTTGTGTTCTTGTGTTACTCTTGTGTTCTTGTGTTGTGTTCTTGTAGTGTTCTTGTATTACTCTTGTGTTCTTGTATTACTCTTTGTGTTCACTCTTGTGAACTCTTGTGTTATTACTCTTGTGTTCTTGTATTACTCTTGTGTTCTTGTATTACTCTTGTGTTCTTGTATTACTCTTGTGTTCTTGTATTACTCTTGTGTATTAAGTGTTCTCTCTCGGAGTGTGATGAAGACATGACGCTGTGAGTCACGGGAGAGTTGTCAAAGTGATGGGAAGAAAATCACATTTTTCTTAATCATGGGCAAATGGGCCGTGGGCTGACTTTTAGAGGCTGGATTTGGCCCGTGGGCCGGTTATTGAAGAGCGCTGATCTAGAAGCTGTTGAAGTCTAAAGTATTTCTGTGTTAACACTAATAGTGCAGCCCAAAGTCAAAAAGTGAATGATTAAAATAAGTAAACAATCACGTTTAACCTTAAAGCAACAGCAGTAACTCCAACAACCACTAATGACATAATCACATTTATGCAGGAAAGTGCTGATGTGTTCTGTGAAGGACACAGCACAGGACTAAAGCTGCTCAAAGAGGAAATACAACTGTGCCACAGAGCACACAGCCCAGACACCAGGACATTTTACAGCCATTATTTATGTGGCGCTCACAAGAGGAACGGACTCTCCACTGCTGTTTTCAGGAGATTTGTCACAAGTGTACGACAGCACAAGGTCACATGATCCAACAGAATGTACTGAAAACTAAACATGAGGCGTCATCAGAAACAGACCGGGACTTGTGTTTTGTTTCATCCCTTTATTGTCAGTCTGTCTACATCTCCAAAGGTCAGAATGCTCTGCTCCACTTCGAGCCTAAATGTGCAGGTTTGTGTGTTAAACGTGTGAATGAAACAAAACACAACTCCAGCTCTGTTTGTGATGAGACAACACTATAACAAAGAGCAGAAAATAACACGATATGGGCCTTTAAGCGGCGTCACCAGACAGCGGGTCAGTGCTGCACTGATTGGCTGTTGAAAAGTTGATTGCAGTAACAGAATCAGACTGACCCACAGACACGACGAGAACCTCCACAAACAAGCTCTCATCACAAGCACTACTTACACCCTTCAAAAACATCTGCACATGAACAAACACACAACACATATGTTTAATCCTACACTTTGCAGCTGATGTTATCAACATTCCGGCGGGGCTGTGATGGTAACAGTATCCACTGCTCTGTCTGACGCTTTGTTAGACTTTAATCTGAGTTTTATTTTAACACACTTATTTTAACTGACTTGGAACTACAAAAGGGGAGCTGATGTGTTCTCTTAAACAAGTCCCTCTCAAATAACATCACAGTCACAATCTAGGGCATCTCAGCATTAACAACAGTGTTTCAGTAAGTCACGCTCATCTTTTTGTTGAAAATCAAACTCTAAACCATGATCCATGAATGCTCGTATTGATCACAGGCTCCTGAAGATGTGCTCGTTAAATGCATTTTGTATTTAAAACTTTTTTTTTTTGCACATGTGCATTGTGTCACCATGGTAACTGCCGAAAATTCTCCCATAGACATACATGTAGGACAGCCCCAGTGTGAGATGACTGCAAAGGAACATTCCAGGCAAAGCAGTGACATCTCCATGGAGACAGATGGCAAGGCAGAAAGGTTACACAGTGCACTTTTAATAACTCATTAAATTCTCATCTGCATATGCACAGTTCAACCTCCAACTTGCACCCAAAGAGTCTTGCCCAAGGACACAAGTGAACTGCTGCCATCTATTCTACATGTAAACAGGACGGTCGCCTCGCCACAGAATACTGAGCTTATATAAGTCCTATTAAAAAGCATCTGCTGGTTTCATTATAAGACACTCTTCACTCAGTATGCAGCAGTTGTTGGAAACACTTGAGTTATTTAGTTTAGAGCAGCTATCTGAGCAGCACCCAGAGGTGACGGGCACCGAGAGGGATCTGGGTGTATGGTGTGGAGGAGGGCTGTGGGTAAACGGTGTGGAGGAGGGGTTGTGGGTATATGGTACAGAGGAGGGGCTGTGGATATAAGATGCAGAGGAGGGGATGTGAGGATATGGTGCAGAGGAGGGGTTGTGGATTTATGCTGCAGAGGAGGAGTTGTGAGTATATGGTACAGAGGAGGTGTTGTGAGTATATGGTACAGAGGAGGGGTTGTGAGTATATGATGCAGAGGAGGGGATGTGGGTATATGGTACAGAGGAGGGGATGTGAGTATATGATGCAGAGGAGGGGATGTGGGTATATGGTGCAGAGGAGGGGATGTGGGTGTACGGTGCAGACTAAGGACAGAGAATACATGGTACAGAGGAGGAAGTGTGAATATATGGTACAGAAGAAAACAGTGGTATAGATGAGGACAGTGTGTATATGGTATAGAGTAGGACAACGGTGCAGAGGAGGACAGTGGTATAGAGGAGGACAGTGGAATAGAGGAGGACAGTGGTACAGATGAGGACGGCGGTATAGAGGAGGACAGTGGTATAGAGGAGGACAGTGGTACAGAGGAGGACAATGGTATAGAGGAGGGCAGTGGTGTAGAGGAGGACAGTGGTACAGAGGAGGAGGACAGTGGTGTAGAAGAGGGAGACAGTGGTGCAGAGGAGGGCAGTGGTGTAGAAGAGGACAGTGGTATAGAGGATGAGGACAGTGGTGTAGAGGATGAGGACAGTGGTGTAGAGGAGGGCAGTGGTACAGAGGAGGACAGTGGTACAGAGGATGAGGACAGTGGTGTAGAGGATGAGGACAGTGGTGTAGAGGAGGAAAGTGGTGCAGAGGAGGAGGACAGTGGTGTAGAGGAGGAGGACAGTGGTGTAGAGGAGAGAGTGGTGTAGAGGAGGACAGTGGTGTAGAGGAGGTCAGTGGTGTAGAGGAGGAGTGGTGTAGAGGAGGACAGTGGTGTAGAGGAGGAGGACAGTGGTGTAGAGGAGGTCAGTGGTGTAGAGGAGGAGGACAGTGGTATAGAGGAGGACAGTGGTGTAGAGGAGGAGGACAGTGGTGTAGAGGAGGAGGACAGTGGTGTAGGTAGAGGAGGACAGTGGTGTAGAGGAGGGGGACAGTGGTGTAGAGGAGGAGGACAGTGGTGTAGAGGAGGACAGTGGTGTACAGTGTAGGGGACAGTGGTGTAGAGGAGGACACAGTGGTGTAGAGGAGGTGGTGTAGAGGAGGACAGTGGTGTAGAGGAGGAGGACAGTGGTGTAGAGGAGGAGGACAGTGGTGTAGAGGAGGAGGACAGTGGTGTAGAGGAGGACAGTGGTGTAGAGGAGGGACAGTGGTGTAGAGGAGGACAGTGGTGTAGAGGAGGAGGACAGTGGTGTAGAGGAGGGACAGTGGTGTAGGAGGTGGGTGTGGTGTAGAGGAGGACAGTGGTGTAGAGGAGGACAGTGGTGTAGAGGATGGTGTAGAGGAGGACAGTGGTGTAGAGGAGGACAGTGGTGTAGAGGAGGAGTGAGGAGACAGTGGTGTAGAGGAGGAGGACAGTGGTGTAGAGGAGGAGGACAGTGGTGTGGAGAGGATGGAGAGGAGGACAGTGGTGTAGAGGAGGACAGTGGTGTAGAGGAGGAGAGGAGGAGGACAGTGGTGTAGAGGAGGACAGTGGTGTAGAGGAGGAGTGCAGTGGTGTAGAGGAGATGGTGAGAGGAGGAGTGGTGTAGAGTGGTGCAGTGGTGTAGAGGAGGACAGTGGTGTAGAGGAGGAGGACAGTGGTGTAGAGGATGGTGTAGGAGAGTGGTGTAGAGGAGGACAGTGGTGTAGAGGAGGACAGTGGTGTACAGTGGTGTAGAGGAGGACAGTGGAGGAGGACAGTGGTGTAGAGGAGGAGGTGTGAGAGGACAGTGGTGTAGAGGAGGAGGACAGTGGTGTAGAGGAGAGGACAGTGGTGTAGGGACAGTGGTGTAGAGGAGGACAGGACAGTGGTGTACAGTGGTGTAGAGGAGGACAGTGGTGTAGAGGAGGACAGTGGTGTAGAGGAGTGAGTGGACAGTGGTGTAGAGGAGGACAGTGGTGTAGAGGAGGACAGTGGTGTAGAGGAGGACAGTGGTGTAGAGGAGGTGTAGACAGTGGTGTAGAGTGTAGAGGAGGAGGAGGAGGACAGTGGTGTAGAGGAGGACAGTGGTGTAGAGGAGGACAGTGGTGTAGGACAGTGGTGTAGAGGAGGACAGTGGTGTAGAGGAGGAGGACAGTGGTGTAGAGGAGGACAGTGGTGTAGAGGAGGACAGTGGTGTAGGGAGGACAGTGGTGTAGAGGAGGACAGTGGTGTAGACAGTGGTGTAGAGGAGGACAGTGGTGTAGAGGAGGACAGTGGTGTAGAGGAGGAGGTGGTGTAGAGAGGAGGACAGTGGTGTAGAGGAGGAGGACAGTGGTGTAGAGGAGGACAGTGGTGTAGAGGAGGAGGACAGTGGTGTAGAGGAGGACAGTGGTGTAGAGGATTCTGGTCAGAATAATGCAGAGTTAGTCTTTGCTCGGAGACAGGAGCCCAGAGGAAGTCTAGAGTGCGGCTGAGAATCATAAATCGACTCCATCTTGTGGCTGTTTGTTGTGTGGCTGTGATTGTGTCTGGGCGTCAGGGTCCCTCGGGTGCAGGGTCCCTTGGGTGCTGCTGGAAGTGTCAGATGGTATGAAAATACAGTGGGCACAGGATGAGCGGAATCTGCCGTCCCCTCCCCACAGTCCAGCGCCTGTCCTCCTGTCCTCCTGTCCTCCACTCTGTCCCTGACCCCAGAGTCCAGCGCCTGTCCTCCACTCTGTCCTCCTGTCCTCCACTCTGTCCTCCTGTCCTCCACTCTGTCCCCCTCCCTAGAAGAGGAAGAACAGACAGAGGGAAAACTTACAGATAGAAGGAGAGAGAGAAAATGTGAAAGAAAAGGAGAGAGAGAGCAACACAAAGAGAGGGAGAGAGAGAGACAGATAGAACTCAGAGAAACAGAGAGGGGGAGGGAAAGAGAGAGAGGAAGAAACATGCAGAAAGAGAGAGAATATGAACATGCATGAGAGAGAGAGAAAGAGAGGGGGGGGGGAATACAGATCAGAGAAGGAGAGAGTAGAACCAGACCGAGAGATAGAGAAGAGTGACAGAAAGAGAGAGAGAGAGTGTGAAAGTGACTGGGAGAGAGTGCAACGCAGAGAGAGAGAGAGGAATGAGGGAGAAACAGAGAAGAGAGAGAGCGAGAGAGAGAGAGAGGGCAGGGAGGGAAAGAAAGAGAGAGAGGGGGGGAAGAGAGAGAGAGGGCAGATAGAGGGGGGGGGCACAGAGAGAGAGAGAGAGAAAACACAGAGAGAGAGAGGGCAGAGAGAGAGAGAGCGAGAGAGGGCAGAGAGAGAAAGAGAAAGGGTAGAGAGAGAGAGAGAAGGCGGGGGGGCAGATAGAGAGAGAGAGAGGGAGAAAGAGAGGAAGAAACAGACAGAGGCAGAAAAGAGACAGAGAGGAAAGAGAGAGAGAGACAGACAGAGAGATTTGGGCGGACCGAGATTAGAGAAGGAGAGAGGAGAGGAAGGAGAGACAGTACGAGAGAGAGAGGAAGAAAGAGATAAAATGCAGACAGTGCAGAGAGAGATAGACAGATACAGAGAAAGAGAGAGGAGGAAGAAAATAAAGGAAAAAAACTGACAGAGGGGCAGAAGAGAGACAGAGAGAGAGAATGTGAAAGTTAAAGAAAGAGAGAAAGACATAAAGAGTGGGACTATAGAGATGAGAGGAGAGAAAGAGGGAGGGAGGAAGAGAGGAGAGGAAGAAAAGCGTGACAGAAAGAGAGGAAAACTAAGTGTGAGATATGGATAGACAGGGAATGGAGAGGGGGAAAGAGGGAGATAGAAGGAAAGACCGGGTGGGAGAGAGAAAATGATGGAGAAGGTGGATAGAGAAGGAAGAGCTGGAGCGGAGGGAGAGAGAGAAGAAAAAACAGACAGAGCGAGGGAAGAGAGGCAGGTCGACGGACAGATAGTAGGACAGAAAAACATTGAAATGTCAAGCAGAATGAGAAAGATAGACTATCAAGCAGAGAGAGGGAGATAGAGAGAAAGACAGACTTAAAGAAAATACAGAAAGAACGAGGGAAAAGGGGAGACAGACAGAGAGAGAGACAGAGAGAAAGAGTCTGAGTGGGTGGGAGGTCCGTTGCCAGGGGGACGTCCTTCTCCAGCCCTGTGATCCAAATTCGTATGCAAAGGTAATTAAAGAAGCGCTTTTGGGCTGAGCCGTGTCTCCCCGACCGGCCGCACCAGCATTAACATTCTGCCCGCGTCCACACTCACGACGCACAACGGCGCAGCACCAACTGGAGCCACGACGCAACGCTCCACCGCGACGCTCCACCACGACGCTCCACCACGACGCTCCACCACCACGATCCACCACGACGCTCCATGACATCTGCGAGGGGAATTAAACACGCCAGAGAGTAAACACCTCATCGGTATAAACGGAACGCAACGTGAGGAAGATCTGCGCGGACAACGAAGACGAGGAAATGCCAGAAGACAAGTGGGTAACACTTTATAATAACTACACCTTATTTAGCCTTAATAAAGTATGAACAAAGACTTAATTAATAATGAACAAAGACTTAATTAATAATGATTCACGCTTAGTAAATGCTTAATAAAGTATAATTTGTCTTCATTTTAGAAAAGCTCTCAAAAAGACTTAACTAACAGATAACAGCTGCCTGAATTATCATTGCATTGCATCATTATTAAATCATTCTCTCATAGTTCACTAATGATTAATAAATGCTCAAATGGTTAGTTCATGAGTAATTAAGTATGAATTAATTATGAGTAACTACAGCACAAGCAAATTAAGTGCAAGTGCTAATTAAGGTTGTAATTAAGTAGTTACTAAGCATGAATCATTCTTAATTAAGCCTTTGTTCATGCTTTATTAAGGCTAAATAAGGTGTAGTTATTATAAAGTGTTACCGACGAGTGGGTCTTGACACATCACTGGTGCGAGGAGGAAACTACAGAGAACACAGACGATGTACAACAGTGTCCCGGTTATATCCCGGTTATGACAGTATTCGAGATACTGTGAATACATTAGGGGTGTGCAAAAATATTGGAATATCAATATATCGTATTGTTTAATGTGATGATACAGTATCGATATTGTGGGCTGCGTATCGATATATCACCAAGAGTACTTTCAAGTATATTTTACTAAATTATTTAGTTACAGAGCTACAGTTTTGTTAGTCAGGCTGACACCACCTCGTGCAGGAGTGTCAAACTCATTTTGGTCCGGGGATCGTATCCATACATATAAACCCCAAAAATAACAATAAATACAAAAACAATAAATTCTGCACTCGGCTCCACTTTTCTCATGTTGGACATTTTTCTGATGAGGGTGTCACGGTCAACAGTCAAAACGATCGTCCTTTAAGAGCGTTTGGAAAGAGACAAGTCTTCATTTGTGTTGCTCTGGTGGGAGGGGCCACGTACAGAGACACTGGAGACGCTGCTGTGATAAACACCACAGAAAATTAACAAGATTTTAATAGAAAATATAATTAAATATTTTAGTAGAAAATCAGCCGAGGGCCAGATTAAAGGTCTTGGAGGGCCGGATCCAGACCCAGTATGTTTGACACCTCTGATCTAGTGTCTGCGCTCAGTTTCATTTCTCTCCAGCAACTAGGTCAGAGATCAATATACAACAGACAGTTCGCACAAACCCCGTAAAAAGTTCAGTGAAGAGTCCTGTGTTGTCAACAATTCTTGAGATTAAGGATTTAAAGATGGAACAAAGAGAATGTTTGGTGAATTTTATCAAGGGGAAAGACGTTATTGTCCTTCTTCCTACAGGATTTGGAAAACGTTTAATTTACCAGCTCTTCCAGTTAGCGGCGCATTGCATACGTCACGACCAAACAGTAGCGATTGGTTAAATGATGAAAAGTACCCGCCTACCGTGGAGAGAACGAATCTTAACGCTGCGAGATCAGACGGTTTCTGTGAGGTGAAACCTGCTGATCAAATCCCAGTCCAATCCAACTTTATTTGTATAGCACATTTTACAAATAAAACCGTTTCACAAAGCAATGCAACATTTTACTTTAAAAATAAAAAAAATTTAAATCTGCCAAATTATGTTTAATAAAGACACAAATAGAAAAATAAATAAAATAATAATAATAAAATCAATGAACAAAAATAATAAAATTAATACATAAAGAACTAAAAAATAAATAAATAAATAAATAAAATAAAAGACACAGAGGACCACACAAATCACGTGGTGTTTAAAGTCATAGAATAAAAATGGGTTTTAAGACGAGACTTAAAACTCTCTACTGTGGGGGCTGTTTGGACGCGGAGGGGCAGAGCGTTCCAAAGTTTGTTGCCGGTCACAGAGAAGGTCCTGTACCCCCTGGTTTTAAGTCTTGTTTTGGGACCACGAGCTGGAGCTGGCCCTCGGACCTCAGAGCGCGTGCGGGGGTTTAAAATTTGGATGAGGTCCGAGCTGATGAATCAGTCTACAGTTTTGTTGTTTGTTTAGAGGAAGGAAACTCTCTGCAACCCATTTGACATTTTCACTGTTTTGAGGATTTAAATGTTGTGTTTCATATAAACGTTGCACAAGAAGTGGTTTAACAAAGAATTTTAAAAATATATCACATCGTAAGTGCATTTTATAGAGGTATGTATCGTATCTGCAACTTCTGAAGGATACCCAGCCTTACATGCGCTCTGAGAAACCAGGACACTCATATCCCTGTGTACATGATCAAATGGAGTATCACAGTTTCTTGGCATAATCTTACAAATGTGCAAGCACAAAAAATAACAACATTTTATTTAATAAACCAGGAAAAATACAAACAGCCCCACAATCCACTGCACACATCAAACCCACCGTTTCCAAACATTGTTCAAGTTCTACACTGCAGCAGATTCTTTATATAAATCTTCTGCATGAATAAACTCAACTTTACAACATATAAACCATAACCACTATAGAGCCACATCAGCCCGTTTGATAAAGTAATTCAGCTTTGATCACATTTGTTTACGTTTTACAGAAACAAGATTTAAAACCACATGGGTCATTTGCATAAACTATAAGTGCTGAGAAACACAGCTCTTTCCTTGTGTGCTGATGCGGTTCAGCTTCTGTCGAACTAAAGAACACGACTCAGTGGAATATGAGTGTTCTCTCTGTGACAGAGGATGATGATGATGATGATGGTGAGTCTGTTCTGTGTATCTCGCGTTGGAGATGGTTCATGTTTAACTTTTCAGCAATCAAACGCATGCAGGTTTAGTGCAGCTCTTTATTTTACAGTCATTTCACTCATGTATGCTCACTTTATTTATGTTGTAAGTTTATTTATGTCACTATTGTTGTGGTGAAAAGACTGAAAAGTGTTTGTCTTTTGGACGCATGCACACTCAACTTTATGTTGCAGTAACAGGGATACTGCATATAAATGCCACAATATCCTGTTTACTATTGGAATATACCAGCTACAGTATCCCAGTTTGTCATAACCATACTGTCTTATTCGGGATACTGAAACTGGGGTACTGCTTTTACATGCACCATGATGAAACCAGGATACTCAAAAAACCCGATCATACCCGGGACACTGATGTGCTGTAAACACACTCAATGAGACAGAGCCTGGACACTTACTCCCAAACTGCATTTAAATATTACTACTACTGTCACTACTACTTAGTGATGACAATAACCAAAATATTGTGATATCGTATCATCAAAAGTCTCACAATAATATCATGGACCGTCACAATATGTTGTGTGTGTTGTACCAGCTAAAAAAACAGAGGGAATTCCATGAGATGGAACTTGTTTTAACTTTAGAAAACTGAGCCAAATGTCCAATCCTGAAGAGTTTTCAACAAGCAACCAACAGTAACCAACAGTTCTTTTCAGTGTTTTTCCTCCCACACTGGTTTGAATCACTGATGTAAACGGCAGTGGATGGACAGTATCAGTATGAATCAGTTTTAGTCTGCTTATATACGCCTAGTTATTGGTTCGTGGAAGCCATGGAAAAGCCTTCACAATATGGTGCCGACTGCAATATTGTGTCAAAAGTATTTTTTTCTTGTTGTTGTATTATGCCACATTAAAATGAATGGGACTGGAGGCTGATATAAGCGCTGGTCCTCATGGGTCCACAGATGCAGGATGGAAGCATTGCTTTGGGCGGTTGACGGTCTCCATCACACGGGGGTCTCCTCTCCTCTGTTTGACGGACCACATCTATAATTGGATCTGCTCCAGGAGCAGTGTGGGCTCACTGCTAAGACACGCTGTCACAAAGAACTACGGAAACGTACAGAGGTGGGGGTTCTATCCCAGCTCTTCATACAAGTGTCAAAGTGTCCTTAGGCAAGACATTGAAGAGGAGCTTCTTCCTATGCCTATGTGATAATGTTATGGTGATCGTGTGTTGGTATTTTATTCAGAGGTGGAGAGTAGAAAAAAGATAAATAAAAATGAACTCAAGTAAGACTGCTGTTAGTTCAAAATATTACTCAAGTAGACTAAGTAGACTCTAAGAAATTACTCAGAATTAGAGTAAAAAGTGTGAAAGTACTACTCAAGTACCAGTAACTTAGTAGTAACTGAAGTAACTGTCAGGACATAACACTGGGTTTATAATCTGTTCTTTTCAGACAGATACAAACATTAGAAATCAGATCTGAAGAAGCTGCAAGAAACACAAATGTTCAAATCATTTCATATTGTTACTTAAAGCTTTTGTCACTAACCAAAACTTTTACTCAAGTAAGAGAACTGTTACTTCAATGAAAATATTACACAAGTAGGAGTAAAAGTATGGAGTCATAAAGTTACTCTGTATGTTAAATGTTTTATTTTTTTTTAAGTTACTGCTGTAAGTGAGTAAATATAACTGAGTACAACCCACCTCTTATTGATTATATATATTTTTTGTATTAATCAGTGTATACTCAAGATAATATAAAAAGAAGAATTGTCATGAATACTGGTATTTTAACAGTTGAATATAAAACATACTCTGGCTTTTAAGATGAATGGATGAAAAGTGCAGTGGATCCAAATGAAATGCGAGTCGTAGTAATTTGTGAACTTTACTACATCTTTACTTCGATTTATGGGCTGTATCGTAAAATGTTGGCATCGACAAATATTGGACAAGATCCACAACAGCTAGACAAATAATGGAGATTGTATTGGGTGAAAAATCCATATCGAGCCATCTCTACAATTAAGGTCGATTCAGGATCCAGCTACAGCACAGACAGTGTCGAAAAGTAACTAACATGAATTTAGAAGAGTAATGAACAGAAGTGTATTCTGGTGCAGTTACACTTTCACACATTCTGGCCTTCAAACAGCACGTAAAAAAACAAAAAAATAAAAAATAAGCTCTTGTACATGTTTTTTTTCTTCTCTAAATACATTTAAATAATGCATGTCAAACTAGGGCTGTTGCAGTTCAAGAGTTTCTCTTGCAGCAACTTTACGTCCCTCTGCACGGCGCTGTGTGTGTGTGGTGTGTGTGGTGTGTGTGGTGTGTGCAGTACAGCACACAGAGACCCATAATAATACATTTACTTTCAGGATGTATTTGAAAAATATCAATATAAAACCACAACCAAGCCTAAGTGACAGACACGTGTAGTGTAATGTAGTTTTACAGACGAGTTACAAGATTCTTAGGATCCTCAAGTGAGTAAACCCCCACAGAGTCGCCTGCAGGAGGCGCCTGCACGCACTGTGTGCACCTTGAATGTCTCTATTGAATCTAAATGGATGTCCCAAGTTAGACATGGAGGAGTGTCACAGTGATTAAGCAGGTTAACCGTTGACTTTGTATTTGCATATGTTACCTGCACAAACAGGACAACTTTAACCCTTAGTGCAGTGCATGACTGATTTTTTATTTTTTTTTCTAGCTCTCATGCCACCCCCCCACAAAATTCCCTGTCCGCCCCTGCCTAGGACCACCCCTGATGTAAAGACAAAGCTCCTCACCCGGACAGAGACATCCAGGGCACATACACACTGTGTCAGGTTCTCCTCGCTCTGTGATGCAGGTGCTTCAGTCCCAAACTCCACTAAAAACTTGTAAGTGCCGTATATCCAATGAGTGCATAGGCCATTTCAAACAGGTCCTAAACAGTGCACTTTAGTGTAAATAGTAAAACAACACATTACACAAACAAAACCGGGTGTTTGTCAGGTGCGCCCCCACACAGATACTGAGGCCAGCTGCAGTGATGTGACACATGTTAGTTTTAATGTGCACAGGTTCGGGTCGGGTTCCAGTATTTGAACCCATTTGCTCAGAGCCATGTAAACATGAAGCGGTTGATAGTAGAATAGTAAAATTGTGCATGGAGCCTCATCAAAATGCCAAATGCTGTTTCCACCATCACCTGAACCCTCGGGCGGTGTGAATGATCAGACTGTGGTATTGTAGTATTGTGGTTACCACAACAGCCCTATGTCAAACAGAATAGAGTTTGTTTAATACTATGTCTCTTTTTACACTGTAATATAAGTATTGTATTCCAAATATTCAGAATTACAGTTGTTATTGATTAATCAATATTAAAGGTGGGCAGTATAGTATTCAATACTACAAAGGTCTCATTGACAAGACAGAAATGAACCTTTCCTGAACAGCTTTAGAATGATGTTGAGCTGTAACAGAACAAGTAGAAGAGCACGTAGACTAGTATACACACACGGACCAACATGAACCTACTGCACCACTGAAGGACACACACATATAAGACACATGGGAATACAAAAGAAAGTTCTACCATTCAGTGTTGAAAATCACAGTCTCTGGTCTAAAGAATGAGTGCTGTCATTAACACTGTGGTATTGGAATGAGTATCGAGTCTATTCCTTAGTATCGAAATTGAGTTTGAAATGTTAGAATCATGACAACACTATTCAGAACAAAGTGCCTGTGGACTGTGCTTGGAATACATTACAAAATACATTTTAAAACTGCTATTCAATATTCTACAACTAAATACATTTTCAATTCATTCGTTTTGACTAACAGCACAGACAGGTGGACATACTGACGACTACATGGACAGGTGCATGTGGAGTGTGAATGTTTGTACCTGTAGAATGACCCAGTGGCCCTCCTTGGCGGCTAAGGCCAGGGCCTGCTCTGCCACCACCTCCTGCCCCTGGCCCAGAGACACGTTGTGGAAGTTCTTGTTGTCAAACGTGAATCCCAGTTTCTTTCCTACAAACACAAGAAAAGAATAGCAGCAAACCATCAGAGCATGTCATAACCATGTTCTACTGATACTCTGCAGATGATGAGATGATTTGTGCTGCGAAACAAGTCCCTTTGACACAACATCACAGGCACAAGTTAGAAAGCATTAGCCAACAGTTTTTCATTTACTCACACTTACCTTCTTGTTGAAAATACATAAACAGAACCATGAACACATATTGATCACAAGCTCCTGAAAATGTGCTGTTTAAATCCATTTTATATTTGTATCTGCATTTATTTTGACTTCCATTAGCAGTGGAAGCAGAGCTCTTCTTCCTGGAGTCGTTCTTTCATGATAGCAACATTCCACCACCGAAATACATGTAAAACACCTCCAGCGTGATGTTATTGCAGATTATGAATGTACCAACACTGCCTGCATTCTAAATGCTGGTATTGTTCCAGACATTAACTTCAACATGGAGGAGCAGTGGCTCTACTCCGAGCTCCTCCTGTGTGACTGAGCCACACCAAACCACACTGCTCCTCCTCAATCCAGTCACAACTTTATATGTCAGTATCTCAGAACTGCTCAGAACGATAGATAGAACATCATCATGCTGAGGGTATGTTTTATATTTGTTTGCAAAATGTGTCAAAATGAGTACGCTAACCACCACGTAACTCGCTATTCTTAAATCTAATGTTAAGATGATTAAACTGCTCCAAAACAGTTTAACAATGACTTTGTGGTTTGTTTCATCAAGCACCACAAACACTGGTTACTAGAGATGCAACAATACAGTTTTACCACGATTCAATATCTATCTCAATACAGAGGTCGCAATATTGTTCCAATTTTGATACATTTAAGACGTGACAAAGAAAAATCTGATGAGTATAATGAGTATAATATAATATAACATAATATAATAACATGATATTAATGAAACATTACACACATTGCATACAATACACTGCAGTAGAACTAGTATACAGCTGTAGTTTATATGTGAAGTGTTTTAGTTCATTTGGTTCAATGATTTACAGCTGATAACTTTTCTTCAGTGAAAATAAGAACAAAGTTTCTCAGGCTGTTTTATATTTTATAACATAGTCAGTCTACTCTTCATATAGACTGTAGGGGAGTTACACTATCTGACTTTATCTTTTTGATGATGATTAGATTTTTTGATTTTTTGATTTTTCCTCCTGAGTGTCTCTCCTTCTCTGCGTTCATACAGGCTTCTGTGTGTGTCTCCAACAACAGCAGCAGAGACAGACAGCAGCTCCTCCCACACTGCCCTGCTCGTTTTACACACACTGAGCTCTCCCACCCTCTTTGTGGACACTCAAACTCTGTTTTATGACATAGAAATGTCTCAACAAACTGTTTTTTAAGTAAAACATATATCGTGAATATCGCATATATGAGCGCATTTGATTAAAGTGATTCTCAAGTAATTAAAAGTTAATATCTGTGTCATTTCTGGTTCTATCAACATAATATAAAAAGTCACTGAAACATAAAACACACGTCTGTTAGAATATTTCAGCTGTAAGTCCCAATGAAGCTGTTTTCTGCTGCATCTGAGGAGGATGGAAAGAGAATTGTTTCTCACTCCAACCAAAAGTAAACGACAACACAACACGCATATAAATTGACTGAACACATGTATTGAATCGTAACATCAGTATCGAACAATGCAGTACTATCGAATATCGTTGTACCCTACTAGTTACATGAGTGAGCTTTACAAAATGGGGTTGAAAGTTAAATATTGAGTGTGTATACATGCACATGAATATCCCAGTCATGATCGGGTTTTTTGAGTATCCTGGTTTCGTCATGGTTCATATATACAGTTTCAGTATCCCGCTTATTAGAAACCGGGTTACTGTAGCTGGGATTTTCTGATAGTAACCAGGATACTTGTGGCATGTAAACACAGCATCCCGGTTACTGCAACATAAATTTGCGTGCGCATGCGTACAAAAGACAAACACTTGTCAGTCTTTTCACCTCAACAATAGCGACATAAATAAAGTGACCAACATAAATAAATTAACCAACATAAATAAAATGACCATACATGAGTGAAATGGCTGTAAAATAAAAAGCTGCGCTAAACCTGCACAGGAATCTGCACTCGTCCGACCTGCACACGTCTGATCACTGAAAAGTTAAACATGAACCATCTCCTGTACAATATACACACAGAACAAACTCACCATCATCAACACCCCGTCACAGAAAAGAACACATATATTCCACTGAGTCGTGTCCTTTAGTCCGACAGAAGCTGAACTGCATCAGCGGCACAAGAAGTGAGTTCTTTTTATCAGCACTAACAGTTTATGCAAATGAGTCATGTGGTCTTAAGTTTTGTTTCAGTAAAACATAAACAAATGTGGCAAAGCTGAATTATATAATCAAATGGGCTGATGTGGTTACGGTTTATATGTTATAAAGCTGAGTTTATTTATGGCTTTATTTTAGCTCATGGTTGTTTGTATTTGTCCTGGTTTATTAATTTAAATAAAGTAAATTTTTGCGCTTGCGCCTTTGTAAGATTATGTCAAGAAACCAGGATACTAGGGCTGGGTATCATTCAGAAGTTGCTGATACAATACATAACTCGATACACAGGCCACGATACGATACATATCTCGTTACAGTGCACTTTCGATTCGATATGATATATTTCAAATTGATTCGATATGTTTCAATAAAAAATAAAGGCTAAATCATGGCTGTGATACTAAAAGTCTTTGTTAAACCACTTCTTGTGCAAAGTTCATATGAAACACAAATATTTTAAACATCAAAACAGTAAAAATATAAAATGTGTTTAATAAATGAGTTTCCTTTCACTCCACAAGTAACAAAACTGTAGCACTGTAACAAAATAATTTAGTAAAACACACCTAAAAATACTCTTGGTGATATATCAATACAGCAGCCCATGATATTGATACTGTATCATCACATTAAACAATACAATATATCGATATTCCGATATTTTTGCACACCCCTACAGGATACTCCATTTGATCATGTATACACGAATATGAGTATCCCGGTTTTTCAGTGCGCATGTAAACGCAGTATCCTGAATACTGACAGAACCGGGATATGACTAATAACTGGTACACTGATGTGCATGTACACACACTCATAGACTCCCAATTCTTGTTGTTAATAACGTGTTACATTCACCATCTGTTTGATTCAGTGCTTTAAGACAGTCACTTACTTTACTGGGCTTTTGAAATAATTGGGATCAAACCTACAGTACATGCATGATGAGAGGCTGTATGGAAGCCTCTTTAACAATTGATCATTAAGTCCATCTCCGTAATTGCAGTGCTTAATGTATGTACGCAGCTCACATCTGGAGTCCACCTGGTGTAATAGAAGAGTCGTAAACAGTGAACTTAAAGACGGCGAGCATTAAACACAAGCGTGCATGGGAGGGCTGTAAAAGCAAATGTGTTTAAGACTCTGGAGAAAGCACAGTGCAGTGAGGCTTCATTAGACTGTTCTAAACATTAGGATTCTTAACAGCAGCATAAAGAGTAACCAGTTTAATAGCTCATAAAATCACTCAATGGACAGCAAATAACACACCAGAAGCACCATCTTTTTACACGTCCTATATTACACAAGAATTGACTCTTTGAATGTTGTTATTGCATCAAAAACATACCTGGAGTTGTATCATTCACATTCACATTGAGTAACGCTTTATTATTAGTTTCTGTTTGCATCTCCAAAGCTCAGAATGCTCTGTTCCAACTTGGGCCTGTTCCAACATTTTAAAGGGCCTGGAGCAATTATTTCCCAGTATTTGAATGTGTCTTGCCCCAGTGCAGATATAGTATATTGTATAAGCAGCTCTTAAGTTCAAAATAAGTCCACTGTGTACCATCTGCATCTAATTATAAAGCTTTTTACTGTCTGATCAGGAAGTGTGCTAGTTATTATTAGCTTTACAGTCATGCCAAAACCCGCTCTGGTGTCTGAGAGTTGAGAAAAGTGCTTAGAAAGTCATCGCATGAATAATTAGGATGCTCTGAATGCATAATGTAAGTGAGGAATAAGTTTGGACTTTTGTTTTTTGGTAAATGGTCACATTTTTCTATAGTGCTTTTCCACCTTCAAGGCACTCACACACCAGTGTACACAGACACTGTGGGCTAGGTGGGTTAAGTGTCTTGCCCAAGGACACAACAGCAGCATTCATCTGTGGGTCAGTGGATCTGACCGCTCAACCTGTGATGTTTATGTCAAGAGCTGGATTCGAACCGCCAACCTTCAGATCAGTGGGCGAATGCTCTACCAACTGAGCTACTGCTGCCGTTTCACATTTTTAAGACTTTAAAGCCTTTAATGTTGTGTGTTGAAATATTAGTTACCTACCATTATGTTTCCCTGGGCAAAAATCTGTTAAAATTGCACAATAGCTACTGTAGACCTTTATTTTGTTAAAGAAGGTTTAAACTTTGAGATAAATGTCTTCCTTGTGCATACGGTCTCTACATTTTGGATGGAATTTTCTGTTGATGACAAAGGCAGAGGTATTATGTTTTAAATGCTGTATTCTTGCACTTTTCTTTTCAACTGTTTTCCCACAAACTATCACTTAACTGATGTGAAACTATGATAAATGTTTTACACAGATACTATCCACCAAACCAAGTCAGAATTAGAAAAGCATGAAAATGTGTAATGTGTATTTTAACATTATAACTATAATTAATCATGATTATATCTTTAATATCCACACACTCAGTTTATGACTTCCCCCTTAAAAATGCATATCAGACTAAAAGACAAATGTGTAAATTAAGCCAAGCAGCCCCAGGACTCATTTCAATGTGATTAATTATGATAAAGCAGCAGCAAACATGAAGCTTTAATATTTTGGGTGAACCCCGTATGCAGTTCATATAACCTCACACTTACTTTTTAATTGAAACTGTCCTTACTTCACTTGGTCTTTGTTCAATTATAAGAGTGTAATAATTACTTTGTGGGGCGGTTTTATTGGAAAATGTGCTCCTGGATCTCTGGAGGCAGAACATGGCAGATCTCCATCACATTATGTGTAATAGAGAGCTGATGAGCTGTAATGGACTTTAGCTTTGGAATGAAGCTCCCCTCTGTTCAGCAGGGACGAGCCATCACACTCCGACTGCAGAGATCACTGTCTGTGCACACACCGTGTGTGCACACACGGGTCTGTGCACACACGGGTCTGTGCACACACTGTCACACACGTCTGTGCACACACTGTCTGTGCACACACTGTCTGTGCACACACGTGTCTGTGCACACACTGGGTGTGCACACACTGTCTGTGCACACACTGTCTGTGCACACACTGACACGGTGTCTGCACAAACACACTGGTCTGGACACACATTGATCTGTAAACTCACTGGTCTGTACACACACTGGTCTGTGCACACATTGGTCTGCACACACACTAGTTTGGGCTGTACACACACTAGTCTGCACACACTGGTCTCTACACACAATAGTCTGCATACACACACTGGTCTGCGCACACACTGGTCTGCGCACACACTGGTCTGCGCACACACTGGTCTGTACACACACTGGTCTGCACACACACTGGTCTGCACACACACTGCTCTGTGTACACACTGGTCTGTATACACACTGGTCTGCACACACACTGGTCTGTACACACACTGGTCTGCACACACACTGGTCTGTACACACACTGGTCTGTACACACACATGGTGTGGTACACACACTGGTCTGTACACACACATTGGGTTGCAGTAGGGATGCACTGGTGCAGCTTTATTAGTTCTGATATTGATTGTGATAGTGGAGCTTTAAGTATCTGCCAATATCCAGTATTAACTAATACCAGTGCAGAGACTGAAAACTGCATGTATTTCCCTTAAAAAAACACACAAAAAAACAGACAGAACTGATCAAAATGTGTTATGTAGCTGTTATTAATCTCTTAAATCACTACAGAACAACTGTTAACAGTCTTATTACATCACTTTACATGTCCAATCAGGATCTATCATCTGAACCCACATTTGAAAGTGAATCTCCAACCCAGTAAAATGATCAGTATCGGCGCTGATATCCGATACCAGTATCAGATCGCTGCATCCCTCGCACACACACTGGTCTGCGCACACTGGCCCCCTACATCTGTGTGTCTGTGGTCCCCAGCCCAATCACAGTCCGACTCATTTCACAGCACCAGTCTCAGACATTTTGAATAAAGTTTCGTTCAAAAGTGTATTGTACATTTTCAGCGCGATGCAAAGTCTGTGTAAAACTCAGTGACATTTACTCAGTGCTTGACCAAACAGAGTGCGGGGCAGTCTCATATGTTCTGACCTTTGCAATAATCCTGCTGTGGACTGGAGCTTTCATATTAGGCATGCACCCATCAAGATTTTCAGTGCTGATACTACGATTGATAATCGGACTTTAGATCTTTAAAGAAGGCGGATTTGACTTATGGGATATTAACTGCTAACACATGACATGTTTTAGATCACCATACTACCTTTTATCATTTTGATAATGTTACATTCACTGAAAACCACATATTAACATGCTCTGTGTTGTTGTTCACTTTCATTTTTGAGGCATTTTTGACGCACCTCCTTTTGTCACTCCCCCTTCAGAGCACTATCACAACATAATCAGTGTGAATTATACTGTTGGAGCTACTGCACATCACATCAGGTTTGTCATGTTGTCGTGTGGGAGCATGGGTGATATAGGTTTGTGGGCGGAGCCTTGTACAGAATGTTACTGCTAACTGTAAGGAGGGTTTGAGTACAGCCAAGGAGAGATCACAAAACATCTACAGGCATGTTATAACATACCCCCTCAAATCTGTGTATCATTCGTTCAATATTACATAAAAAAAAAAAAAAAAAAAAAAAAAAAAAAATCAGTTTTCTATTTGTCTCCAAAGCAAAAAAAACCCCAAAACAAAACAAAACAAAAAAACTATTTGTTTCTTTCAGTTTTCAATTTTGTGTTTAAATGAATAATGAAAAAAACGAATAACAGCCGTTTCCCATTTCCCGACTTAAACTGCAATGCCGAACTTTTGTGCTGCATACGGAGATTGAACCAGGACTGAACCAGGACTGAACCAGGACTGAACTGAACTAGGACTGAACCAGGTCCGACCAGACCGGGACTGAGACCAGAACTTAGACCAGGACCAGACAGGACTGAGTCCGGGACTGAGACTGGGAACATGACCAGGACCAGGCTGTGATTGAGACTGGGACTGAGACTGGGACCAGACCAGCACTGAAAACGGTTTAGTCCTGGTTCAGTCCCATTTTAGTCCTGTTCAGTTCGTAGTAAGTAAGTAAGTCACGGAAACAGGAAATGGCCATTATCCATTTTTTTCCATTATTCATTTAAACACAAAATCGAAAACTGAAAATACAAATCGTGATCTGTTTTATCATTTTGGTTTTGGAGACAAATAATGAAGTAAATACGTTATTTTCTTTTTTTTTTCGTTTTCTTATTTTTGATTTTATATTGAGACACAAATGAAAGAATGATACACAGATTCCCCTCTTTAAGTATCTGCTGTTACCCAAAAATACCTTACAGTATATATTTCTGTCCTTAAAACTAAAGCACTGTATGACAAAACAGATCCAAATGTTTTATGTAAATGCAGTTTATTCTGCAAGTAACTACAGCACAGTTTTGTATTAATAAAAGTTCAACATTATGTGACTGAGAGTTTTGAGTCCAAACAGGATATCAGCTGAACAGATACCTTGGCACAGATGCCCAATCCAGTATCTGTACAGGTGCCCTGATTCTGCCCAGCCAATCTGACAGCGGCCCACTCCACAGCTGCCATGTCTGCTCAGGAAAAGCACTGACAACAAGTGATAAAAATAGACTTAATTCACAATCTGGTGGACTTGTGGATCTTTTTAAGAATGGAGTTTTAGTTGAATGCATGGCTAACGGTGCAGATAAGAT